>NC_052505.1:67815753-68117628 GCF_014356525.2 Nilaparvata lugens | reverse complement strand
GATCGTAGTTGCAAATATGTTGCCGCCAATTGTCATTATGTTATTCCCCTAAATTATTCTCGTTTGAGAATGAGGCTTACAGTTCAATGAGCAAGGAAAGTTGTGTGAGTGTAGCACACCAGATTTTTTCAAAAATGTCATACCTTCAAGATTGGATATCTAGAAAACTAGAGAAGAAAAAGAAAAAGTTGTATGATGATTAATTTAGGAAATTTCAAGTAATCTTCAATTATATATATGATAATTATGTCCGTGAGATATATAGTTTTCGAGTTATATGCGAGAAACCAAAAAATGGTACCTTTGAACCACTCCCACCACCTTAGCACAGTGGGTAGGGGTGAGGACTTTTGATATGTTTACCTCCTTACTACCCTAAACAGAACTGCGGGTTCAAAAATTGTCTTCCAAACATTTCCTTCTAAAACCTTCCCTTGACTGGACTATATAGATTCTTAACTAACCGAGGATGGTTGTAGGCCTATTTCAAACTCTTCAAGATTCCACTCGGTCAAGTTTCCAGTTTGTCAAGTTTCAAAATAGACCCTTGCGGAGCACGGGTTACCTGCTAGTAGGTAATAACTGTAGATACTATCTATAATACTGTACGCTAGCTAAATTTTGCTGGCTTCATAAGAGCATGATACATTTTTCAGTCAATAACGCGCCCTAGTGAGTCAATGATGAAGATGCCGATGATGATGATTATGATGTGACAAGATCTTTTTGGGAAAAACTTGATTTCACAGAGACTGTACCGACAAATGAGATCTGCAAGTGCAAACCCCAAACAATTAACTATAACTAAAGCACAAAATCAAAGATGAAATACCCCGCATAAGTGTGTTAACTATCAAGAAGGCAATTACCAAGGAGATATTTATTGGCATTTTAATCCTGCAACCCGGCATTGAGCGAACGAACATTTGTAATTTTAATCGAGCTGATTTACATACCTGACTCTGTTGATAGCTTCTGACCTTAGCGTACATCTTGTGATAACAGTTTGTTAATCAATGCTAGGAAGAATGTTTGATTAGGGACATGAACGATGTTGTGAACAGTTATATTATGTCTGGTTTGGGAAAAGACTGAAGGAAGAGAACAGGGAGAATTAGCTTAATAGCTGCGAAAATGTGGAAGCCGTGGAGAAGAAGGCTTGTAAAGATAGTGGTGGCAATTAATTAATGAGGTAAGTGCAGAAAAATCGCTGGGGAAAGTTGAAGGTTGGGAGAAGGAGGGGGAGAAGAAGTAGGATAAAGCTAAGGATGTCCCGGAGGAGGCATTAACGACGAGCGTAACGCCTCTATTTAATGTTGCTACCTTAATGTAATTTAAGCTCGGCTAGAAACGGCGTGGGCCTTCGGATTAATCTAATTCCATTACCTTAATGAAGATACAGAATATATAAAGTCCGCTTGCGCTGGCTAAGGGGCTGTCGACTATTATTTCACCCCCTCCCCCAATCCACTGTCGTCGGGGGAATTCCGTCATCAAATTTACAAATTGAATTTGGCTGAGTGTCTGGCTGAGAGGAGGTTGCGCTGCGATTCAGCCCCAGCGCGCTATTTTCTACTTACTTTCATTTGCTCGATTCGCCGCTCTTAACGGATCACGAAACGCCTCTACGACGTGTCTTATTTGCGAAATTAAGAGGCCATCCCGATGCGCCCCGCTACCCCACTGAATTAAGCCCCACTTCGCCTTTCTTGAAGGAAAAGCTTGTTTGCTGTCTTTATGGCAGGTCTGCCTCTCCTCTTCTTCCTCAGCACTTGAGCGACTCGATAGATCCTTCTCAATTCTCTTGTAGATAAAACCCAATCCCCATCTAAATCTCTCACGACTCAGTCTTATTACGTTTTTATTCGCAGCTACCATTACCGACCAAACCGCCAATTACAGTGATTAATGGCCTCATGAGAGATTTCCTGGCCTTTAAACTCCAGATAGCTGTCTGTCTAAAGGAGTAGCATTACTAACAACTTTTTATTTCTAGTAATAAGACTAGGAATAGAAGTAAGAGTGGGAGTCTAGCTGACAACTTAGTTGTTGAAAGTTGAAACTCATTTTTTTATTGAATACAAAGAGATGGAAATCCATTTTTCCACATATTCAATTTACTGATGCGCTCTTCAAAACCAAACTCAGTTCCTCAGTCAGTTCTATAAAATATTCAAGGTTGTTACTCTGATATTAAAATGAGTTACTACAATATCGGTTTGATATCATTACTTCGTAGGCTACTGACGACTATAGGTTATAAGAGCCTCCATCAACACAAATAAGCACATTATTCAATAAGAGACTTCAATCTTACCAGTAAAAATGAACGGATCAAATCAAATGAAGTTCAGTTCAATGGCATTACTCAAAAAATCAATTACACAGTTTATATTACAGGTCATTGAATACAATACTGTTCGCTTAAGAAAATTCTTGTCTGCAAACAGGAGCGAAATAAATCCAGAACTCGGATTCAACATTACATTTTTCTGGGATAATTTTATGTGGTGACTGTGCACCCCGCATTCGAAAATATTCATTCCTATAGGATAAGACGCCTTTCATAGTTCAATGGAACTTTTCTCCAGCTCTTGTAAAAGAAAAAAATTTCATCTCGTTTGTCAGAAAATGGAATAATTTTTATTTTTTCGTTAACTCATCTATTATTATTGATTTGAAATATCTAATTTAATAAAAATACATTCACTAAAACACTAAAATTATTGGAAAACAATGGCAGTCCTGACAACTGGACAACAGGATTTTCTGAATTCTCAAGTGAAACTGCAAGTTGATCTGTTTGAACATCCATCATATTAAAAACATAAACGTAACAGTCTGAAATTATTGGTAGTACCTACCAAGTTCTCGGGGTCAGCCAGTTATCCTAAAGAATAGGGCCTGGTCGTTATAATCTTGAAAATCAAATAAAAATGAAAATTAATTTGTTAATCAAATAATTTGTAGTTAATTTTAGTAGCTAATTACTAGCAGTTCGAAACTAGCAGCTAGGAAGAAACCATACCAGAGAGGTGAGAGTTCACCATCCTCTATGTATGACAATGTAGAATGAAATACTGTATTCTAGAGCAAGAATAGTGACAGAGCTTAGTCTAACAGACATTTGGCCGCTTGCACTCATGCTGTTACTTGCAATCCAATTTGCTATTTCGACCACTCTAATAAGATTTTTTCCAGTAGCCGGTCACTCAGCCACCCCAATTCCACCCTCCATAGTGTGTCCTTTTTTGTGTAGCGCTGGCTATACCGCCGTATCCTATCATTGTAGTATCGCGTTCTCTGTCGTCAGAAAAAATTACTTTCCCTCAACGAACCAACTGTAAATCTGATAAGCGTACTTTTTACTCACATGTCCCTTTGTTTTTTTCATCATTCAATGTTCTGCACCGTTTTTTCGAGATTCGCGCTTTGTAGTTTTTATCTTTACACCCAGGTTCGTTAGTTACCACGTCGGTTGAATCGCCAAACTTGCTTATAAATTACTAAAGCAATTCGCTTCGACAATATGATTTAAAAGTTACAAAGTCTGTCCTGCATTCACCTAAAGCATCATGTTGGAAAAACGCAAACTTCGTTTTTATTCAAATGAGTCAAAGCCTGATTTTTTCAACTCCTATAAACTGCCAAAGGATTTTAAGCCTGTCTGTTCAATTAAGCCAGAATAAACTACTCATTTTATAGACTTTTTACATAATGTGCCAATATATTTGTCAGTAATTGAACGAGCGATTTGACTTTTGGCATGAGGCTCGTGATGATGATCATATCGTTCCAATGAGTATGATATTCTACTATATCATTATCACGCCTTTCAAAGTTATCTCTTGTTTTAAGCCGTGTATTCTGAAAATGCCACTTCGCGTAGTAAGATAAATTAGTTGATCGATCAGTCCTAGTATATAGCACTCGCGGTATCACAAGTTGATCCCTGAAACAATTTGCCCTTTCCACAGAATCAAGACGCTACTATGCACAGCAATAACATTGGTCAACAATAGGCCCCAGATGAGCTGTTGCCAGCTATTCGAGTCAAACAGCTTAATCATCCAAGCCGTAATTTTCAATTAGGGATACAAAAGACAGGCAAGTGCAGTTATTTTCCTTCACCCTCCGCTGAACCAAACTCTACTTGTCAGTCCACGTATCAAGCACTGAGTTCGGTCGTGAACTCTACTGTGTTGTAATAATAGTGATTATTATGCTTTGTAAATTGAGTAAGATAGGTATCGGAAGCAAACTAATAAGATTATGCAAGAATAGTTTTATAGATAGAATACTACATGCAGGTATAGGTAATTGAACGAGCGTTAGCGAAGTTCTCACTTTTGACTTTCTAGAGCCCAAAGTCGTTTTCTGTCTGTTGTATGTTCGACAAGAACTTTAGAGAGAATTGATCAATCAGCTTCAAATTTTTCGAAAACTTTTGTAGGTCAAGTTCGTTGGACAACAAAAAATTGTTTTGATTTATCATTTATCAGTCAGCTGGAATTATTTTCTGTTTTTTCCATTCATTTGAAGAAGCTGATGCTATTACTTGACAGTTGTCACACAGACTTTCAGACAGACAGACTTTATGCGCCGACACATGATTTCAGCTAAATAATACACACATTAGTTTAAGTTCTATATTAACTCGCTTCCGTTAACGTCTGTCTGTAACATACACGTGATTAATATTACTTGTGATATCAGTTGCTATGACAAATTATTTTCGTTCAAAGTATTAGAATGTGAGTAGAAGCATAGAGAAACGATAGCATAACGCTATATTGTTTCTCTATGGTAGAAGCTACTACCAGTGTTCACTAATTATTGATGATTCACTAATTTATTGATGATTCACTAAAACACTTGATTATTCAATGTATAGATACCGTACTCATTCATTTCATTTTTGTATAATTTATTAGTAGCTTCAAATACTGAGATCATAGAAACGGTTTGCGATATCGATGTGCGGGTCTCGCCATTAATTTTTCTGTCCGATTACGAGATTTGGCAGAAATAGCTGAAAACTGGAAAATGAGCCGAAATTACGAGGTTTTTGGGCTACTCTGTATCTAGCACAAGGAAATTTTGCATGAAGAAATTGGTTCTGGACTTTTCTTATGTACCCAAATAATATATTAAAAAATCAGAACTACAATATAAATTGCATGCACCAATGTATATAGTGACTGGACTACTTCTCATTTGAAAAAAATCTGGTGTGGCGCACTCACACAACTTTCCTTGCCGTTATGAAAATTGATCACCTGACGCTAGTGTTCACGCGCATCTCAAGTCTACTATTCAAATATCCAAGCCAGCTGGTGACAGGACAATAACGCTGACAGACACGTGAGGTCTGCTATCTCTTCATGGTGAATGATTTAATAGAATCAACAATTGCTAACCGATTGCAATTGAATAATCACATTTTCTCGAATTTCGAGCTTATTTTCAATTTTAGGTAAAATGTTACTGAACATTAATTGTAGAGATTTTTATGCTCAATCTTTTTCACTTGAATTTATTTGTTTGAATTCTATCTGAAGCCTGATAATTGAGAATCCATAGTCAAACTTTGCAGAGATGGGACGGAGCTCCTGAAATTTTCACAGATATGGGACTTGTGGCAGTTGATAGAACTTATCAATGACTATTATTTCATGTATAAAATTTATCAAAATCGTTGGAGCCGTTTTCAAGAAAATCGCGAAAAACCCTTTTTTGACAACATTTTCGCCATTTTACCTACATTATTGAATTGCATTTGATCGAAATTGTTCGTGTCGGATCCTTATAGTGTAAGGACCATAAGATCCAAATTTCAAGTCATTACGTTAATTGAGAGATGATATATCGTGTACACAGACACACATACACTCATACACACATACACATAAAAAGACCAATACCCAAAAACCACTTTTTTGGATTCAGGAGACCTTGAAACGTATAGAAATTTAGAAATTGGGGCACCTTAATTTTTCTCGGAAAGCAATACATTTCTTAGCTATGTTAATAGGGCAAGGAAAGTAAAAATGAAGTTGGATTCGAAATGAATCTGTATTCGAAATAAAGTTGGTTTTATATGACGGAACCAAGATGGCGGACAATAGTTTTGAAGCGACAGAGAGTTTTTTCAATTGTAATAGGATTACCATGGAACCTACTACTGTAATGTCATATATTGTAAAATATATATTTAGCTGTTTCCATAATAATTCTCATCAACTCTGTATAATTACAAGTAGCAGATCACAGAGATCAAAACAACAGTTTATAAGCGAGTTCTTCAACCCAGGGGGTCTCTAGTTATAGTAGTAGCAGTTATGATCAAACATGTGGATCAGTTATAGAGAGTATTTTGTTAAGTACTTTTTTAGGAACGATTTTGCTAGTTTGAATTTCAAAAGTAATATTCTAAAATAATGCTGATGACATGTCATCATGTAATACAGAGATATTTGGAAACTGGTTTGAGGTACATAGACATCAAAGATCTTGAATAAGAAGATCTTGAATAAGCAAACAAGTATTTCTTCAATAATAGTATTAAAATTAATGTACAAATGACAAAGGTAATTTTACTTAAGAATCAGAGAATTAATGTTGATGAATTTGTCGAGTAGACTTGTCATGAAAGAGAATGTCTGGATCAATGAATGTGATTTTCAAAACATTGATTTCAGTGAAAGTATATAGCATCTGGGAGTATCTTTTAATTCCGATACGAGATTCAAATCACACAATGATTAACTAAAAAAAATAGAGCTGCACTTCTAAAATAATCTAGAATAATAAAGTACCTAGCTATTCTCCTGTTGGAACTAAAAGGGTGATTCATTATTCAATGTTACAAAGTAACGTAACATATACAATGGAATTTCAATATACTATTCATCACCAAAATACGAGTATACAGGGTGATTCTTACAGGCGTGAGTGATTCTTACAGGCGTGAGGTCTACTGTTCACAGAACTACTAGTATAAAAAGAACAATAAGATCTCTCTTCAACGGTGTAGATCAACAATCATTCGGAATTATGTCAATGGTAGCCCCAGCCAACTATACAGATTTGCCACAAAATATTTCAACAACCAATATAGAAAGATTAATTAAATGAACTATGGATGAGACTTTGAATTTATAGACCTCAAAGATTTAAAGTAACAACACCAAAAGATTCAACCTGCTAACATGGTATGGCAAAAGAGATCCAGAATGCAGAATTCGATACATACTAAACTTATTACATTTTTAATTGCGTAATTTGCAAGTATCAATTTGGTGGCTGTAATCAGTAAAGTGAGAATCGCATTGATGATTTCCAACCTCCGAAAGGAGAAGAAGATAAACAAAAGAAGAAGAAGAAGGAGAAGAAGAAGAAGGAGAAGAAGAAGAAGTAATTTGTGAGAAGTGGAATTGAAACAAAATTTTTCCTTGTGACAATAAATGAGTGAGGAGTATTGAATTTCAGAGTAATAAGCAAGTAAACCACAATGGTGTAGTCTTCAGTCAGATCGGCAATAATCTTTTCACACTTAGCCATGTGTAGCTAGGAATACATTTTCGGAGGACCTAGCCCTATAGCTACGCCACGCTGGTGTGAATGGGATGGGACGCCCATTGGGTGATGGGACGGTTACGTCTTCCTAAGACGTATTCTTAGCTACACGTTTGCAGCTGTTCGTATGAAATACATTATGATAAATGCAACTATATCTACAAGTAAACGTGGTTCTGCGTTGAACGTTGTGTTAGCATATTGCCCTTTGTCCGTTCTCACAAACAGACTTCAGTTATCAGTATAGGTTACCGGTATTGATATAATATTGAAAGGTTATTTCATAATTATTTCCATTAAAATTATATTGTTCATTATTGTACATAGGATACCTACCGAATAACTCAATTTATATTAATTTGAAGTTCAGATTGTTGTATCAAAGCTTTTAAGCTTTTGTATCAAAACTAGCCGCCGAGATTTCAGGTGTGTATCCTATTATATTAAGCGAGAAATTTCTGTATTTATATATCTGATTATTTTTATATCTAGTTATTTTTATATCTGGCTATTTTTATATCTGGCTATTTTTATATCTGGTTATTTATGTTTACGGATCTCGAAAACGGCTCTAACGATTTTCACGATATTTGGAACATAGTAGGTTTATGATATAAAAATTCGATTGCTCTAGGTCTCATCCTTGGGAAAACTCGCTGAACGACATTAAAAGGATAAATCATCCTTGGCTGAAACAGCTGTGGTTAGTAAAAAAGTGAGTATGTGAAAAATCAAAATATCGCATCCCCGAAATTCATAAGATGACGTATAGCCAGCTGTGAAATATAAACACGATCATTTTAGAGAATTGTGTTCTGTTTATCAATAAATAAAAAAAATAACGAGCGAAGCTCGGTGCCTCGATATTGATAATAAAAATCTGATCTCAGTTGTGAAAGTAAAGTTTTGGATAAAATTATGAAAAGGGATATTTCATTCATGGATATAATATATTATTTGACATGGAATTGAATATCTCATCAGAGAAAATTTTATAGAAATAAATATTAGATCAAATGTAAAGGGATGATTTGAGTTACAGCTGTGTATACTTTGTGGCAAAATGGAGTCAAATATAGAGAATCAGCAACCCTGTTCTCCCATCTTTCCTCACTGCCATCTAATCATAACGTGGACATAACTATAGGTCTGGAAAGACCTTAATAAGAATATAGGATAAGGATTATCATGATATAAGTTTCTATAAATGAATTTTGCACTTTACTCTGTTAGTAATAATACCTATATTTAGTAACTCTGAATGTATTTGTTTATATATCTCAAATAGCTTATAGCCAGATGGTTTTCAAAATATACTATGTATGTAGGTACTGTTTATATTGAAATTGTATTTGAAATGAATAAATTGAAATAGATAATCATTATGAGCACTTTCCTGCAATGACAGACTGAACCTGGATTGAACCTAGGGAACAGCATAGCCAGTTAGCCTCCTAGAGATGATTGTCATTCACAATACTTAGTATTATGAACCCTGCTTCAGTGCATTGACGATCTCGGCTCATTTATTGATATTGGGTTGCTAATATTGCTCTCCATAAAATACAATAGATGAATAGTTTATTGGAAAACCATGTTTATTAATATTTTGTGTTGAATATTATTTTATCAACTCCCCTAATGAGTAATGAGTTCACATACTCTGTACAGATTGGAGTGAGGTACTCGTATGAGAATATTATTATGTTAATAAGGGAATAAAATGAGGACTGATTCATGGGGAGAATGTTGATTAGGAGGCAATATATATATTCTCATACAAAAAAAGAATGTGAACTAGTAAAATACAGTTATTCTAGGAATGAAACTATCTATTCTAGTACTAATCCAGGGCAGAAGGTAGAATTGTAGAATATCTATTGATGTTCACTCCTCTAATCCTATTATATTAAGCGAGCAATTTCTGTATTAATATCTCTTTATATTTTTCTATTTTTATATCTTGTTATTTATGTTCAACGGATCTCGAAAACGGCTCTAACGATTTTCACGAAAATTGGAATATAGTAGGCTTATGATATCAAAATTCGATTGCACTAGGTCTCATCCCTGGGAAAACTCGCTGAAGGACATGAAAAGGATAACTCATCCTTGAAAAAACAGATGATGATTTTGTCGTCTGTCGATAACAGAAGATGCATGTTCCTGTGTGGGAGATCAGCTGTGTAATCAATTAGCTTACCGTATCTCGCGAGAAATCTAGAAATTTTAATTGACTCGACGATCAAAATACAGTAATCTGATTTGTTGACATGAGATGGTATATATCATATTATTCAAAGTTAATCATTATTTTACAAATCTAAGTGATTAGTGAGTGTTATTTTGTTATTCAATTTGGTATGTAAACAATCCAAATTAGAACTTTTATGTTTTCAAATATTTGGACTGAAAATTTCACATGAATTTTTCACATCATTTCACATGAAGTAGGTATGGAACATAACCTACTTTTTGGAATATTTTTATAGTGTATGAATTCGGGGATGAAACAGTTTTAGGCTGTGCCTGTTAGTCCTTCCCCAATCATTTTGAAGAATTGAGTTCTGTTTATCAATAAATAAATAACGAGCAAAGCTCGGTGCCCCGATATTAACATCTGAATCTATAGGAATTGGGATAATAAATAAATAAATATAATTGGGATAATTAATGAATTGGGTCAAATCTCTCTAGTCGCGAACTAGTAATTTAATAATTTACTGTTTCTACTTTTTAATTTCTTTTTCATTCAGGCTGTATAGGCTATATTTTTCTAAAATTCGATCTCTATGAAGAATATTACCTGTTGAATATTACTCTCTATGGAGAATATGGAGAAGTTACCTGTGAAATCGTTGCTGAACTCAGAGAAAAAGAGTTGGAAATAGGCACTGCTTATGGCGGAAAATTATTTTCTAAGACATATCTGTGAGTAGATAGTCTAATGTATAATTTCATAACTTTTCGTGATATATTTTGTATTGTTATATTTTTATTCTTGTATCATTGAACGTAGAATATACTGAAACTCACACTATAAATGGACTGCAAAAGGAGGCAGGATAGCCTATTAAATTTCATTGTTAGTAAACTAACCATCTACAGTAGGACAGTATTGCAATTAGTTCATTGGATTATTCTGTTGACTCTATTGAAACTGCCTGTTAATCGGAGAGCTCTGAAATAAGGGGTGCAGTCGATTGGATGCGTTGGTGTTGAATGTTAAATGAATATGAAGGCATTGAGTATGGGGACAATGAACAAAAGGGTAGGTTAGTCGCAGTCTATACAGGGGAGAAAAGCTTTCGGTTCACGGTTGATTTACATAAGAAATCAGAACATTGTCGCTATGGGATTAATTTATTACAAAAAACATACTCTTTGAATACTAGTAACCACTAACTTGTCAAATCATTTAATTTAATTCAATAAATTTTTACAAATTTTACATCGCTTATAAACTTTTTCTCTGACAATATTAAAACTTTAATAATTAAACTTTCAATAATGACATTTATCATGATCGAATCAGGCAAGTAAACCGTGATAAGCTTGGGTAATAGTCTTAGAAATAATGTGTAAGTGACTTGATTTTGACTAAGGTGAGTCATGGTTAATCAGAACACCCTGACGTTACAAAATGCCTACGGTACCGAATGTTCATGTGTTTTGACTCCTTCTAAGGGTGGACCCACATTGAACCAGTCTGTTCGTATTTCTATAATGCCCAGTCAAAGAAGACAAAGAATAGAATAGAATACTTCATTTGTCATTGAGTTAACAGGGCTTTGCATAAAAAAATAGGAAACAGCTGAATTGTTGCAGGGTGTTAGTATACATCATAGTACATGGAGCCGAAGAGTCCCCATCGTTACACCGCTTTCTCAAAAGCACCTGTTGGTGATAGTATTACTCAAATGGGCATCTAGCGCGAAAAACACTTGAGCTATAATTTCAAAATCTCATTAGATTAAAAATTTATGATAATTAGTCTAGCTGCTGAAAGTGATATAACGGGGCTCATTATAAATCCAGGGATAACCCATCTTATGACTAATATTTATACAGCACCAAAAATAATGAATAAATTTCCTACGGATCTCATTGAATTCTCATATACCAATAAAACTGTTCCATATTACAAATAAGTTTGTATTTACGATAATTTTTATTTAAATTTGAATATTTCGTGATTTTTTTTTGTTCGTATAAAGGTGCGTACAGATATACGCGCCGCGAACATGAGCAATTCACTTTTAATCAGCTGATGCCAAGCTTTTTATATCCGTATCTTACCGTTTCTGTAAAAATACAGATATAATCAGCTGATTAAAAGTTAATTACACATCTTACGCACCTTAATGTTCCCTATATATATCATGTCCACACTGTATAATATGAATAAGAAAGAGAGTACCATAGTTTTATATTTTAAGATATTTGAGAGAATTTTTATTTTTATTTTGTTTTCAATCCTTCGTTTTATTATTTTCTATTTGTTTATAGATTTGCTTCTGTGCTAATTCAATTTCAATCAAGTTAAGCGTATGATAATCGTATCTTTCTCTTACTCCCACTGACGAACAACAGACATCTTATGCCAGTGGTTTTTCGCTTACCGTCTATTATTGAATTATAGTTGAATGGTATTTTCATGCTAAACTTTATTTTCAATTCTGTTCATGTAAGTATGTGAGTAGAATAAATTTTAATTTGAATAGGGAAACAGAATATACATAAAACGAAAGAGAATAAACAGCATAATAAGATATCTCATGGTATAGGTCTTTCATGTTCCAAATGTCGTCAATTTTTTTCAAGCCGATTACTGTCTACTACTGTATATTATTACTGTTTTATCAGGGTGATAGTGTAAGAACGCTACAGTATGAGATACTACCAGCGTCATGTAGCTCCACGAAAAAGAACTAGGCTACTAGGACTATTGGAGTTAATAGTGAAATTTGGAATATAAACGCCCTATACCATGGGATATCTTGTTATGCTATATTTTCTCTATTATAAAATACTCGATGGCTGTTCATTGGATTGGTCAAAAGAGTTATTATTTATCTGGGGCATCTGATTGCTTTCCGATAAATAAGTGAAACATAGGTGTGTAATTGCATGAAGAAAATATTGGTCATTAAAAAGCATTCACAATAATAAAGAGATTAGTAGGCTACCGGATGAAAAACAAATATTGTTTTCCCGCGCTATTCACGGCTACCAAATCTGGTCTTTGATGAAAACAGTACTACAGAAAATAGCAACAACTCAATTGGCAATGGAGAGGAGTATACTGAACCTAAGAAGGCTGTTTAGAGTTAGACATACATCCATCAAGGCAATAACAAAATCGGACGATATACTAAAACCAATTAAGACTCGGAAGTGGAAGTGGGCGGGTAATGTTGCTATATTGGAGGATGGCAGATGGACGAAGACTAACTTTTTCGTGGAAGCACAACTGGAGAAAAAAGAAAATCGAACGACACCGATTCAAATGGGAGGACGACATTTTGAGAGTGACTGGGAAGAGATGGGCAGTGTACGCAAAAGATAGAGATAGGTAAAGGAATCTGGGATAGGCCTAGGTCCAATAGAGGACCTGGTTTCTAAAAACAAAAAAAACGAACATTTTTACACTTGAAAATTCAATTTCGGACTTTAAATAATACTAAGGAAAAAATTTAAACTTAAATTCAATTATGTCATCCATTAATATCTTAACCGAGATGTTTAATTTGTCATATTCTTTTGTTTTTCTTATTGTGTAGTGTTGGGAACCAATAAAGGCTTTATTAATTATCCATGATTTCATTCAATTATCTTCAATATACTGTACTATGTATGAGAAAATTAAAACATTGACTTTTAAGAAATATGTAACTCAGGGCTGGTTATCGGCTATCAAGTTACTAGAGAATTCTCTCCAAGATTAAATCATTAGTAATTAATTGAAATATGACCGATTGAGAAATAGAGCGATTAACTGACCTGATCCGGAATGATGCGATGGTGTCGGGGGTGTGGAAGGCGGCGGCCCGGGTGGACTGGGGGGCGGCGACTCCGGGTCGACGAGCGGTGAGACGGAGGCCCGCGACGAAGGCCCACTCCACGAGCCGCCTCCAGCCTCTACCACCCCCGCTCCCGCCCCCGCTGCTGCACCCGCACTCACGCTCACGCCTTCCTCGAACGACTTGGACACGAACCGCGTCAGCTGCTCCATCAACGCCGCCGACCGCCGCCTAACGACCTCTTCCCACAGCCATCTCTGTCCTTCACTCACGGCCGGCCACTTCTCCACCACTCTCCACTTACAATTTCACTCAATAACCACTTCTCCATCAATTTCTATCCTCATAGTGTTTCCCTTACTCAATGTCCTTACTTTACACCCTCACTCTCTCAATAAACGGGAATTGAATTGTATTGTATTGTTGTTAGCAATTTAAACTGAAGTTCAAAGATAATTTTCACTTAGTCCTGTGTTATTTTATTAATTATCTTGGATAGTCTAAGGTATCAATGATTAACACTTCCTCCCATTTTTCTTTTCGAAATCACGTAACTAACTAGTTCATTATATCCAGGCAACCTAGTTTGCAAAGTTGAGAAAGTTTCATAACTGCATCACAAATTATCTAGAAAGCAAAGTTTTTCTGATTATCATTGAATACTTGATTTTTCTTGTTGATTTTGTATTCAAACTTAGTACAATAAAACTGTTTCACTAACCTATTAAATTCTCTATTTAGTACTGAAATCTAGTCACACAAAAAGTCTCAGATTCTGGACTAAGTAAGTATAGGATTGCGTCTTTGTTGTTTCTATAAACTTTGAAACGGTTTCAAATTCATCTTGGATAGAAAATTGAAAATGCTGATAATGAAAATGATTCGTAAAAGTAAGTGAGCGGTGTTTCTCTCAGTTGACCTTGTTATTAGATCTTCATCACCCATTTAAATAACTATAATAATAATATTCCGGAATATTCCAATGGATTTAGCAATCTTGTTCACATGAGAATGAATGAAATACTGTGAGGTTGCCTGATTCACTCTTATATGGAGGTCAAGACGCTGTGGTGAACCGCTAGAGCTTCCAAACTGTTTAAAAATCTGGAAAAATGAAATTACGGAATGCATTAGGTTAGTATGATCTAGAATACATTATTTAGTTTGATTTCATGAAGGCTTCTCCACACGTAAAGATCCAGCTGTTGGCCGGATCTCTCACGTGTAGACCAAACCATGAGACCAACACAGAAATAGCTCACAAAAACAAATATCATTAAAGTCGAAGCGGAGGTCATCTGAGAACCAAACTGAAGGCCGATCCCATAGGAGGCCCAAGGCCAAAAATATGAAATTTGTTATTTGAGTCAGTCTTCAGTCCGCCTGTTAGCCAGCTGGTCGGCCAGACTGAAGACCGTTCTCTTAGGTTCCTCCATGCTAGT
Organism: Nilaparvata lugens; assembly: GCF_014356525.2. Taxonomy (NCBI): domain Eukaryota; kingdom Metazoa; phylum Arthropoda; class Insecta; order Hemiptera; family Delphacidae; genus Nilaparvata; species Nilaparvata lugens. Next base: position 68,102,585 of record NC_052505.1, on the reverse strand, counting down.
TCCTCCAATAAAAGGTTTCTAAAAGCACAACATTAAGAATGAAGCATATCAAAATTTTTGGTTGATAATCGAGTTCAAGTATATTACTTTATAGGTCATATCTGAAGATTGTGAGTTTGGGAAAATGTGAAGGATATACCATATGTTTATCCTAGTCTACATATATAGAATTCTCAACTTGAAACAGAATATCAACTTCGAGCTGGTACTATGGTTCTTTACCTTATTTTCTGTAAATGAACTAAACAAAACATGATATGTGTATCTTGAAACTTTATTTTTGTAGCCCACGTTCCAGGGATATTTTTTCTGCCTTCAGAAATGGAAATCAGTAGCTAATGATATGAATCAATGTATCAATGAACGAATTATGACCACATAGGCCTTATGTATTCTTCGTTAGGAATCACTTATACTGTCGAATAAAGTAATCCTTGGAAAACTTTGATTTGATCCTCTGCTTATGATTATTATCTTCATTCATTCCACCTATATCGGAAACAAGTAGTATGATCATTATTTATTTTTGGAATATCTTCATTGACCCGTTTGTATGCAAATTGATGAGAAAAGTAGGTATCCGAATCTGTCCAACGATTGTTTTAGATGTTCTCATTTGAAATGGTAACAGTAATCGGATGCTTGGTCTCACATGATTGAGTAGGTTGGAGTTTAGGTGAAAGTAAATTGAGGGCTTGCAAAAAAAAGATCAAACAACCTGTTTGAGTAAGGGTAGCACAAGTAGAAAAGGCAACTAATTATTAATTGTTAAATCTCTATGTAGATGTGAATTCATCATAATATAATGTTTGGTAGAAATCTTCTAAGCAAATAAAAGCTTCGATTTCTGGCAATTATTCTCAGGAACCTGCCGCTATCACTTTTATGCCCGGTTTCTCAGTCGTTCCATAAACTGTTTATCCATTCAATAACTTTATTGAATCGATAAACATGAGAAATGCGTTTCTAGAACGCTCCCTAAACTTATTGAATCCTTAAATCTCTCGATAAACACTATATGCCTGGTTTCTCAGTCGTTCCATAAGCTGTTTATCCATTCAATAACTTTATTGAACCGATAAATATGAGAAATGCGTTTCTAGAACGCTCCTTAAACTTATTGAATCCATAAATCTATCGATAAACTATAGTGCCAAAATCCAGCCTATAAATATCTATGGAATGGATAAATTTCTCAAATTTTTGGTTGCAATCAAAAAATTAAGTTAGAAAAATTAAATTACAAAATAAAATTAAAATTAGTGTAGATCACCAGTATTTTAAAAACAAAACAGAATCAAAGTTGCACTATATTTAGCATCGATAGCCCTCATTTGGTGTCAGCCATCTTGTTTTGGAGACATCAGACAAAAGATGTCAGTACTGTAGGAAATTACCTCACAACAAGCAGCAAGGAATAAACAAACAAGATTCAGTTGGTTACCATGGCTACCATATAAAGTTTGTTTACGAAAGTTGTCGGTTTGGAATCATGCCATGCTGCCAGATTCATTGAACAGATGCGAATTGCTATGGATTCTATAAATATGTTTAAGGAACCAATAAAAATTTATTGAATTGATAAAGTTATTGAATCAATAGCTATAGCGTTGTTTATTGACCGACTGAGAAACCGGGCATTAGTGGGTCATCTCTCTTGTACAAATACAATTGTTATTATATAATAATATCGAGTAACCTGGCTGGCTAAGGTCTGGTGTCAGAATTTTCAGGTTGGAACTGATCAATTTAAGGGCCTCTAACATGACCTAACGACTGCTTTCTAGGCAGCCTAGACCGACGACTTTACGTGTCCATCCGAAAGACGAGAGTGGCCCAAGAATAATGTTATCTTGCCCGGGCCGGTATTTGAACCCAGGCTTCTGAAAATTATAGAATCATCATCTAATGCACTCGAATAGGCCTCTCCAATTGTTATAATTTTATGAAAGTCTAAACAGGCTCGATTTGGTTAAACTGTATCTTTGCCAAGAACTCATCACATGTCACATGTCGGGTCATGCTGTTTAGTTATATTTCTTATGAAGAGATGTTCAAACTCCTATACAACTACATTCAATAAATTATGAATTATTAGAATAATTTTCAAAACATCTTGATATAACTCAACATTCAATTCAACTATTGAAATAAATTAAATGATTTGGAATAATTGGAATGACAACCCTAAACATGTTGTATATCCAGAAACTTGAGTGGCTAGTTTGTATAGATTAAGCGACTCATTCTAGTTAGTTTTCTATTTGGAAAGAATTCCAAAAAAATAAACCTTGGAAGGATTATCTACTTATTTCAAGAATATAGTCATCAAAAACTGTTTCTTATGTCACCAGCAGAGGCAAACACAAGAAGAAAATAAATGAAGCGATAATTCGACGAATGGAAGTAAAAAATAATGGACGAATTTGAACTAAGCTACTTCACACAGTAGGAGTATGTGGATACTGTTGAAGACTATTTGAAGGGGAAGAGTATGCAACACCTCATAACTTTCTCGCTCCCTATTGTGTGAGTGCACTATTCCCCCTACTCACAAAAAAGAATACTAATTCTTCCGTGTTCTCTCCTCCGTGCCCTACCGACCATTATTTCATACTTTTCTGTTTAATCTGGTATGGTTAATAATAATTATTATTGATATTATACGTTTTCATTAAAGAATTCACAAGTGATATTAAAAACTGTCATATGGATGTGTAATTAGGGAGAGAAACAGTTTCGAGTTTATCCTGTTGATTCTCTCCCAAACATTAATTTGATATTGTGATTGTGGAATAGAATAAATAAATAAATTCAATAAAAGCAAATTCTATATAAAAACCGTAATTGACTACTTGATAAAATATAAATCCCATTTTCCTCGCGCTTTAAATTCAATTGTCAATAATTATCATTTAAGACCCATTGCAAATAGATAGGCCTATGTCATATATCACACCAATATTGAATGTTCAAGGAAACAGGTGATCTATATAAGCACAAAAATAATAAACCTTATTCCAGACCACTTCCTCATAGACTCTAAGATTAGTGGAAAAACTAAACTAGAAATAAAAACCTGGACCTACAGAAACTTTTTCTTCCATATCGACGTATGAGTCTCGAGATTTCTGCTCTAACTATTGTTTGCAAGGCCATTCCTTTTAGATACATTTGTTGAAAGTGGACTCGCTTACAATTTTTGCTCATACTTTTCTCTCTTTTTTCCTACCTCCTTCTCTAATTCTTCCCTTTTCCGCTTCTCTTTACCCTTCATTCCTTACATATTCATACCCTCTACCATCATATTACATGGGAAACCATAGTTGGCTAGGTATTCTTCCTCCTTTCTTTCTTTTCAGCACAACCCACCAGGAAGCCTTGTATTTTTGTATTTGTATTTTATTAGAAAATTATTTTTGATATTTTTTATTTTATTATAAATTTTGTATTTATAAATTGAAATTATAAATTGAAATTGTATTATAAATTTCGTATTTTATTAGCAATAAATTCCTGATTGTGATTTTTTGTATTTTGATTTCTTTTATTTATATTGTGTTGAATTGAATAAAATTATTGATTGATTGAAATAGCGTAATTTCCCAACTTCTGAAAATAATTGTCAAAATCTAGGTCATGTGTAATATTCCAACAAATCACCAATTTCACTACTTGACTCTGAATTAAAGTTATTATAAAGTGGGAAGAAGTAATGGATATTATTTAAAACATAGCCGAGTTCATGAGAAATACATCAGGACTAAGTTCCATGAACAGATTAACTACTTTCAATATAATTTATTTATTTATTTATTTATTCAAGGTGATACACATACTATAATTAGGAAAGAAAATAAGATATTTGAACTAGTATAGTATCATAGCCACCTCTAATACCATGTATTAGAGGTGGCTATGATAGTATTAATGAATATTTTAGAAATTCTCATGAGGAATGAGTGATTTAACATTCATATCTGAATAACTTCTCTTCTTTGGAGTATCATAATCCCCTTCAACATTTGCGGAGATAAGCATGATCAAAGACTCTCTTTACAGGAAGGCTATCAGAGGTACTTCTTAAGTTAACTATTGGTCTAGGAAGCTCATTTCAATCTGAATTTTCAAGACCTCGCATGGAACAAATGAAATAATACCGTTTCTGATTTAGCCTGCATTCTCAATAATCAATTTGTTAGGATGAGACTCAATGACTGATTAGGTGAATTGATTGAATTAAATTTCAAATATAATGTTCAATTATTGTGATTGCCCAGTAAAATACTTGCTAGTTTCTGGAACTTACATCATGGGGCATAAATCATTTATATCAGTCTCAACCATTTCCTTTATCATGCAGCTGCTCTAAACTTGACTCAACAACTGTCACCCCATCACATTCGCTATACTATTCGTTCATGATACGCTAAATTTGACCTTGGATTTTCCTAATCCAATCTTGTCTCGAAACAGGTTCAAGCCAATAAAGCAGAATTTCATGTAGTAATGAATTTTGATGTAAATCTGGTATGCCTACTGGGGATAACAATGATCCAAGAGTCTCATTCAACTAGCCTCACTCGATTAATAGACAGCGGCCTTATAAATAAACAATTGAAGCTAATATGCCCAACAAACTACGAACAGAATTTCATCTACACGCATCCATTCTACACAACCTAATAGGCTACGCTTACTCCTAGTAGCAGTATTTCTCGAGTACATTATTTCTACTAGTCGCCCTCAACTACATTTCAATCAAAGAAGGCAAGATTAGCGTTTTAATAGTTTATAAACATAATATGCACAATATTTGGTGCATTCATGATTATGAGAATGTAAGTTTTGTATTTTCTTGGATAAACTATTTTAAATTGAAATCTACATAAATTTGGTATATAGACTTGGTGACAAGTCTAAACCACATCCGTGCCATACGCCACTTGTGTTTGAATTGGGCGAGCGCATACGCATACAGCAGCAAACAGACTTATTATGCAGGCAGACGGAGAAAAATCACACGTCTACATGCAGACGTGAGCTGGCATATGCAGAAAGACGGACGTAATCATTACTATTTATTTCATTAGTTCACAATAATGCGATATTTCTTGATAGCTGCATAAAATCACAATCTGAAGCTAAGAGTTAAAATTAACTTGATGTCTTTCAAATCCCTCTTTGTTATCAATAACTAGAGCTGTCAGTTATATTCTTATAAGTATGAGCAGTATGATTGTGTTCCAGGACCTAACCGAATGATTGCTGTATCCATTTCCTTGAAATACACGCTATTTTGGAAGAATATGTGAAGGTGTGCTTATCCCATGCATGAATGGGGAAAGGCTGATTTACCTTTTTGTGAGTGTGGAACAGTCCAGACTGCCATGAATGTTTGCCCTAGAACACCCTATCAGGGTGCAAGATTTTATAATGGTGACAGTGGCTTCAATAGCCTTTTCTAACAAATTGGCAGTATGGCTTCAATAACAGGAGAAGTGACTGTAGAGTTTTCTTTTAACGACTGAGATGTTCTATTCGTTATACTCGTATGTTGGTTTTTTCATGTACAATCTACTTGTTGAAACTCATGTGTGTTGCATGAGTTGTGTGCCATATGCTGATAAATAAATTGTTCAAGGACGGACACTCCACTTTTAAAAGAATTCTCAATGAAAGCCGTGTTCCTACCTTGCGATGACGGCCAAGAGACAACCTGTTGGGGTAAACAGAGCAGAGCAGGATGTATCCGGCTGACAACGAATGCGACTGATAATTCAGCTGGTCCTGATAACGTCCAAATGACTTTTCCAGCTCGACAGTGAACATTTGTCAGCGTTGCCATGACAACGCGGTTTGCATGCGCGGGCAGCCAGTCGCCGCCCCTCGGGCCTCGCCATTGGTCGATGCGAATGCACCCCATCAAATAGGGGTGGGATTTTTTTCCAGTTTCGCGCTTATTCTCATATTTTTGCCGCCGCGTAATCGAATGATGGAGACCCGCATTATCGCATAATGCTCTCTCTACTTGCACGGCGTTGAAATATCACCGATACTCCAATATTTAATTCTCATCTGCGCCGCGCCGCGCCTCGCCTCACTCGCCCTGACGCCAGATAAATAATTCATCGCGATGCTCGCGTTTCGATTCAGTCGTGCTCGGTGTCGTCTGTTTCTAATTTGATTTTCAATTATCGGTTCTCTGTACAGCTCAGCCTCTCCTTCCATTCCCTCGCACAACCTGCCAGCCAATAATACACACTGCTGCCTTGTTTAATTTATTCGTGCCCCAATTATAATAATTAGTCCTCTACTTATTACCATCAATTACCTGCTGATTCCTATAGCTTTTTAAATTGCAAAACACGTGCAATGATTTGCTGCGATCAATCAGAATATCACTGCATTGCGAGTTACCATGTGTCGTTTGCAATAATTGATGAAAAAAAACTGACACAGTATGATTGAAAACTTTCATCATTGAATTGAGAATACCCTAGGAATAAGTCTTTTTTATTAATGAACTCTGCAATACGATGAAGAAAGACTTTCACTCTGATGGTTATTTTTATTGAGTTCAAGCCTGATGAAAAATAAAAAATTAAACGTGTGATGAATGATGAGCTACAAAACAAAATAAGAACTATTTCAGAAGCGAAGTGCTTACATCGTTGTCTGGTAGTATTCAGTTGAAAAGCTCTTTATATTACTCTCAACTGCAGCTTCGATTTTTGAAAACTAATTGAAATTGAAAGTACCGTTTATTGTATGAGAGTTATTAATTTGCAAGCGATCATTATTCATATTCGAACAATTTAAATTTAAATAAAGAAACTTGTACATAAGAATGATTTGAAAATTAATTTGATGTATTCATAATATTGGAGAAGTTGGAGGGTGATCAATAATCTAGAACGTCTTTCATCAATCAGTGGAGCAAATACAAATTGGAGTAAATACTGAATATTTAGAGACAAGACTAAAATTAAACTGATTTGAATCACTGAGTCATTTGATTGGTAAGTAGAATGTGCATTTCTGACAAGCCGATACTGAACTAATGCTGAGCTCTCACAACAAGAACTAATGCCACGAGCTAAAATAATCATAGAGATAGAATTATGTTCTATAGTGAATTTTTGAAATTTATATTCCCATTGAGACTGGATAATGAGTGAAGCATACTTACTTATTGTAAGTAGCCTTTATGCAGGAAACAAATCAATAATGTATTACAATGCTAGAGTTATATCGAACATTCATAATACCGAGTTGACATTACACAGTTTGAATTGATAAGAGGGGAAGCTTTTATGTTGATATGAGAATCGATTCTTTCTAACAGTATAAAAGTTAAAAATCCGTGTAACATTTCAAAATATTTCTTCAATTTTCATATGTAGTAGCCTATTGTAGACTAACTAAATATTTTATCTGTGGTAGTATCCAATAGAATAAGATAGTTAATAGTGAATGAAATAGCTAATAGAATCAAATAGAATGGCTTCCGGGTTTGTACGCAGTTAACCTCTCTTTCTCTCAACCCTTCAATACAATAATAACTTGGAAAAATAATAATTGTGTTCATTCAAAGGAAATAAAATTCTCTCAATCAATACTTAGAACAAAGGACTACTATTGCTACTTTTTCTGTTAATTACCACATTATGTAGATGTGCGGGCTGCGGGGACGCGTTCTATTCTGCTTGGGTAAGAAAATTAATGAAAAGTAAAATGAGATAATCTATACTATAATAAAGGGAAGAACTGGCTTATACACGTACGTAATAGGAAAATTATGTTTGACGCATCATCACGTCTTAACTGCTGGGCTGATTAACTTGAAATGTTGCATACAGATTATTAATCAACCGATAATGGTTATAGTGTAAGCACGATATGTGCCTTCACTGAATATGTAAGGGTGGGAAAATGAAAAACAAGAAAAGATCGTACAGGTTTTTGATATTTAAAACAAACAATAAATTATTTGTACAAAATTAGAAATATAATTAGAAATTACGGAATAATAATAAACAGATGAATATTTCAAGGGCTACTCGCTTTGCTGCTAGTGAAGATTCATTTGTTGTGGTTATGAAAAATTTAAAACAATGACTCAGTAGTCACCTACCTTTATGAAAATGGCTTCCCAATTTGGCATCCACTGGTTGAAACGCGACGTTAATTATTAATTAAAAATCAAAATAACTGATCTAATGAAGTGGGTTCAGATCCCTTCCTATTCAATAATACAATTCTCTTTAAACTGCCCGAACTGTGACAGGAAAACTGTATTATAAAACTAGAACAAAATCTATCCCCTTCACCAGAACAGCCGGACTTTACTCACAGTCCTATCGAACGAGCTCACACACCACACAAAAGTAAAATTTTGGGTATTAATATATAACTCAGTCAATGCCAAACATGAAGCCATTTCTAAAGTTTTCAATTTATTGTGATACATTCTGTGACTCATTTAGAGTATAAAATCAACCTTCAAAATTCAAAATTTTAAATCATCTTTCCTGGACCGAAAATCAAGAGTAACGAAGCAGTGTGTGATAACATAACCTTATCTTTTGGACAACATTAACATTTTATCAAAATTTTTGGAGAGAAATAGTACAGGCTCAGCCTAGTTTTTCCTCCAATGTCATAATGGTATTATGATTATAGTATTTTATACAATAAATGAATAAATAAATGAATACATATTTTTATCAGTCGCACAAGCGAGCACGTTTGTTATCAAAAACAAAAGAGAAGCTACAATAATTTTGACAACAAATGAAATAAACAATCCTTCTGTCGATGACAAAAATCGTTCAAAGACAAAAACACTGTTCATTAAACTTTTCCAAATTAAAACTCTAAAATCCTGATCAATATGGGATAAATATATGATTCATATATATATGTCTCATATGACCAGGTGACAATAGGCCTATTTTCAATTCATCAAGATTTCATTACGTCAAGTTTTAAGTTTGTCAAGATTTAAAATAGACCCTTGCGGAGCACGAATTACCTGCTAGTTAAACAATAAAGTCCTTGGCAGGACACAACTTTCTTCTTGAAACAGAGAACCAGAGATTGATGAAGTCTTATCAAAGTGAGGTATTACAGTGCCCATGACTATTATTAGACTATTTGAGGCTCTCTATTCCTTCCGGCTCTTCGATATGCCGGAAAGCTTCCAGTAACTTTCTCAAAGACTCGTTTTTGAAGGATTTAAAAAAAAAACACCTCATGATAATGAAACCATAATTCATCTATTTTATATAATATTACAAACATAAAATCAATTATTGTTCCATAATACCACACAATAATATTGTACTCTTCAATGTTTTACTTGTAAAGTAAATTATAATTAATTCCAGTAAACTAAATGATTGATTTTACTGTATTTCAGAAAGCCTCTAACCTCTTACATGATAGCATTACATTTTTTGTCAATCATCTAAAAAAATCAACCATATCTAGCGGAGAAGTGACGATGAGACGAGAGAGTTGGTTTCTCTCCTGAGAGATAGTGATGATATGGAGTAGTGGAAGGGCACTTTTGATGAGGGGAGGGGGCGGTGGAGGGTGACGAAGAAGTGTTTGGTGGTGGTGGAATGATGAGGAGGAAGGAGGGAGAGGATGAGATTTAATGGTCCACTAAACACGAGCGGACGATAAATCAAAACGAAATTAAAGAGAGCGAGTGTGCGTCTAGCGAAGAGTACAGCCGCTGCTAAAACTCTAAATTATTGTGTACAGTGCGGTTTAATATTTATAACGCCCTTTTCGGCTCGCCGGTTTCAGTACAAGTCCCTGCTAATGCTTTTTCTCTCTCCAATAATAATTTTCACTTGTGCTACGACCGAAACGACTGTGCTCAGTTTGCATTGTCACGCTGTATTCGTCTACCAATGTTTTCCACTTTGCTAACTCCATTCGGGTTTGTCTTGGGAGCTCCTCACGCTACAGAATACTATTCGTACTTGTGCGTTTAATATGCTAGAATTCCCTTCTATAACACTATAAATCAACCAATAATATTTGTAGTAATCATTTTCGTAAACAAGTTATCTGAATCCTATTATATTAAGCGAGAAATTTCTGTATTTATATATCTGGTTATTTTTATATGTGGTTATTTTTATAACTGGCTATTTTTATATCTGGTTATTTTTATATCTGGCTATTTTTATATCTGGTTATTTATGTTTAACGGATCTCGAAAACGGCTCTAACGATTTTCACGAGATTTGGAACATAAAGGTTTATGATATAAAGATTCGATTGCACTAGGTCTCATCTTTGGGAAAACTGAACGACATTAAAAGGATAATTCATCCTTGGCTGAAACAGCTGTTGATAGTAAAAAAGTGAGTATGTGAAAAATCAAAATATCGCATCCCCGAAATTCATAAGATGACGTATAGCCAGCTGTGAAATATAAACACGATCATTTTAGAGAACTGTGTAGAAGAAGAAGTTTATGAATGACTTAAGAATAACTATTGGAATCCTAATTGATCGAAATCTTGAATTTATGTTGTCAGTAGTCAGTTTTCTCATTCCTCGTTTACAAAATTTCTATTCTATTCTACTACTAATCGTACAATTACTATTACTAATACACAGTACTACCACCTCTTGCTATTCTATTCATGAATGAAACTACAATCTAGTATAGTTATATTTTTCCATTCATCTATAAAATATAATATATACTATATTTACTCATGAATATAGTTATTCAATATAAGCTAAAGGTATTATTAGTTTGTAACTTTGACTGGTTTCATAATATGCTTGAAACTCTTCCAGTTCATTCAACAAAGGTTGTAGCTCTGACTATAGTACCAGATTCTACAGAAAGAGATCGCATTTATCGATCCTATTATCCAATCGTAGCATTCGATATTAAAACTTTAAGTCTTAAAAACTGGAATGCTAGCCTAATGAGTAAACTTTTACATTAACATGAATTTGTTAAAGCTTCTTTACTAAGATGCATTGTGAATGAAGCTTTTGGACATTTAAGATCCAGATTCTACATGAATGTTTTTCTTCATCCCAATTGAAATAATCAGATTGAGAAAATCAACAGATACTTCAAAATATGAAGTAGCTAGCAGTGCACCTATAGACTACCTTTCTGCTAAAATGTTGGTTCTGGATTATGTCTTAGTTAATTGGATTCGGTGGCTAGTAGGCCTACTAATTCTTCTACTAGGCTACTTCATATCATTTCCTTGATAATTTTCCCAATTCAATGTAGATTTCTCTCATACCGGAGTGCCTAGTTGGCTGCCGCTGTGCAGCTTATAAGACATTATTATTTGTAGAATTAACTTCCAATTTATTTATACACTCAATACATTCAGATTATGAATCTAGTGATTTAACATTCAGCTATAGCAGGTACAAAGAATTTCAAAGTTCAAGACTGGAATCCCTAAGTCTCTTAAGCATAACAAAAAGATCCTGAAACAAATGCGATTTATCTCAACGTGGTTCACTTCTATTTCTACAAGACTTTTCCTCGTATTTATTACTCTCTTATAAAATACGACATGGATATTGAAATATTGACAGAGAGGCAAACTCGTATGTTTGGATGAAATATCACGACCGGTCTTTATTTGTCATGTACTATCATTTTGTTTCCCCCTTTCTGCTTAGAATATCCTAGGGGATAATACATTGGAAGAAAAAGTGATTGTCCAATTTCTGTTCTTCTGCTATGAACAAATGCATAATATTCATAGCTCATTCTTTCGAACTCCCAAAGTCCTCTATATTGGAAATAGTCGTAAATTTTCAACAAAAACACCATATCATTCACCGGTTTTTCGATTTTCGAGGTTGTTAGTATCCAGTTCGCGTTTCCTAGTGGATTGATGGAGTGCATTTGAAAAGATAAGCATTCTATACTGAAGTGTTCAATGTGTGTTTGTCAATGAGATTGCCAAACGAATAATAACAGATCTCGGATAAAAATGATCAAAATTCACATTAGGCCTAAAGTATGAAATTTATAAATGGGTGGAAAACAGTATTTTTTTCTTGATATATCATCTGCTCTCCTAAATCAACAAATTTCTCCAAAGATCAAGGTGAGTTGGGTTAAGGATCATTGTGGAGTGTTGATATAATTTGTTTGTTTTGATCTATTATGAATTGTTCTGATTGTTTGATTTAATTGTATTGATTCATTATAAATTGTTTTGATATAATTTGGTAAATTGATTGATTGAAATTTATAATTAATTCAAGATCTGTTTGGATCTATAGTCAATATTTCATAGATTGATAGCTTCATGATGTTACTCTATGAAGAAGATATAATTATTTATGACTAATAAAATATCTATAGATATACTATTGGTATTATATGAATATACATGAATAGATTATTACTATATCTTATTATCACATAATAATATTATACATTTTGACCAAGCAAATCCGAAAGAATTTCAGAATTCACCTATGCGTGATTATGAAATGATAAGGAGTTTTTTTTTTAAGTATTTGTAGAGCCTATTGGGATAGGATTCTTTAGTTGCATGCTGCAACTAAAAGAATTTCGTTCTTAGAAAGAACTTTCTGGGAAAACCATTGAGTTTATATGATATTTCAATCTAAAAATAATGATATAATCATTTTTCTTCAGTATTTTTTCCAACTATTGTAAAATCAAACCAATAGAATTGCATTATTGTTAGAACGGAATTGTATATTGGTGAAGAACCAGTGAGACTAGAGCGGTGAAGAAGCGATCAAAAGAAGAGGGAAGAAAAAGGGAAATACTTAGGGAGAAAGTGAAGAAGTCAAAAAAAGACATTGGAAAGAGTAGCTGTGTAGATTTGTGTGAGGGTGTGCTTGAGTGTGTGAGCGTGCCTGGAAGTACGTTTAAGAGAGATGATAAAGCGAAGGGCCAGCTGGTCAATCCAATCGGATTATATATCTGCAAATTAAATTTTCTTCCTTTCCCTGCCCTCGTCTCTGCTCCCGATCCGTCTTCCCAACGCTGTAATACACAGCACCGAAAATAGGATTCAATAAAATGGCAAAACATTTTAGGATTTGCTGCCGGTCAAGGGTGAAAGTTCTCGCATTTCTTAGCATTGCCGACAAGAAATATATTTCACTGTCCGACTTGTTTCTGCCTTTTATTGACGGACAAATCTTCTTCCTTCTTCTCGTCTTGCACAGCTAGGCCTACAGTGAGTGCTGTTTTTTACTGACCCAATCAAATCTACATCATCAACGATCTTTTCAAGAATATTGAATGCATCAGAACGTTGTAACATTAAAGTTATTCAGGAAATCTTAGATTATTGAGCCAGTGGTTAAGGATTGAGTAGGACATTTGAAGCCATGATTATGAGAATACTGAGGAAGTAAATAAATGAACACCAAAATTTGTGAAATTAGCCAAAAAAGTACGATGAGAATCTTGTAACACTAATGAGTACGGTACCGAAAGAATCAGGAGCTTATTCTTGTGCGAATTGAATCATTGAGTTGGAGTAGTAATGATACGTTTCTAATAATTCCTGTCCATGACAAACTGGAGTGACTTGTTACGAATAAGGACGAGAAATGATAATAATTATTAAAAGAAACAGGGAGAATAATAGTTTATCCTGACGGGAGTATTGGAGAGTGGGGAGGGAGACAAAGGACTATTTGGGGTGTCGTTTAGATGATGTTGGGATGTGGAGAGGATCGGCGTCTTAATGTAATCAGAAGAGATCCGGTGGGGGGGGGGTAGTAGTAAGAGGAGGGGGAGGGCAGTTTGAGGAGGGGCTTAAAAGAGAAGCAGAGCGCTTAACTAACCAGGACTTATTCGATTAGTCACAGCCAGGTTCTAATTGCGGGCCAAACAACCGCTCACAGCTCGTTTGCTTCTCGCGCTACATAACTCCACTTTCGAGAGGAGACGATGTCTCCCTCTAGTCGAGCGCACGACTCGCTCTAATTTCAACTAATAACTGTCCGGGACTGCTACCGCTCCATTCATTTCGAATCATAAAACGAAATCTCGGTTTCGGAACGGGCATTGCTTGTCGTCGGTAACTCGATTAGTGCGTTGTCGTTTGTAAGAGGGTCCCTACGACAAGAATTTCCCTCCAAGATTTTAATTCTTTTAAACGATTATGCGTGTTCCGTCGCCAGCCGCTAACCGAGTTAGTGTCTCTACTTTTGTTTTTACGGCGACTCACCGCACCGGAACCAAACTGCGTTAGCTGCCCTTTGTTGCCTGCTCAAACTGAATAAATACCACCGCTGACCACAACCTTATAACCACATTAGACTCCACAGCAAAAACTGCACAGCTCACTTAACCCAGCCAGTCCTTTTACTTCAAATTGCAATTTTTCAAATGATTCCAGAACTAAATTGAGTTCGAGTTTTTTTTGCAATGTGATTTCTAACCTACTACATCGCGAATATGAGAACATTATCAAATTATGGAGGGTTGGGTTCGTGACTGGATTGGATTGTACTTGCTGAAAGTGAAAACGTGAACGTCAAATTGGTGGATTTCCACTGACAGTTTACATATAAGGCTTACTCTTATTGCGGCAGGCGAATAATTGCAATTCGAATACAAATAAAGTCATTATCAATATGAATCGATCTAAACCATCTATATGAGTAGAAAATATTATAATAAAACTACGAAAGAAAAAAATAGGCTATATGCAAGATGATCAAAAAGGGGTTTATTGCGTAGTTGTATGTTATGAAGGTCCAAACTGGTATCAAATATTAATTTTTTGAGTTCAGATGAAAACTTACTGGTAAGAGAATAAGAATTTTGATTCTCAACAGAGATTCTAAAACTAATATACCTCTGATCAATACAATAATTTTTCACAGTGAAGTAATAATTCACACTGATTATTCTCATCTCCCTTAATGAAAAATAATAATTATTGGTGAGTGATTAATCAAACCAGATTATCTGTCAAGCTAATGTATGAGGTAACTGTAAAAAGGGTTAGGTAACTGTAACTGGTACGGTAACTGTTTTATCTCTTGAACCAGCAATCATCACTATCAATTTAATTACGCAACTAAAGTTGATTCGGGAGTTTAATCCTTTGCTACCAAATTTATCTCTTAATCCAATTGATAGAGCTTAAACGCATCTCTTCAGTTACTACAGTTAAAAACTAGAACTGATAAAATTTGTATACCCTCTTAAACATGGACATCAATCAATATAGATTACTCCTCATACATATCTCATCAAACGGCTTCGGGTTGTACTCAATCAATCAACCGAAATCAATTCAATAAGCAGTTGAGAGCTTCTGGAGTGAGATGCTTCACAAGTTCGAACATTATAACACAGCATTTTTATAGACAACTTAACTGGAGTATAAATTGTAACTCCCTTGGAAGATCGTTTGGAAGTCTCAAGCCATCGATTGAGGGGGGGTGCCAGAGAGGGGAGAGTTTGGATGTGGAATGACTTTGGGAAAGTGTGACTTTTATGTGTTGGGAAAACGACAGGCACTTAGTTGCTGTAGCAAAGAGGTCGGCCACCAAATCGAATCGATTGGAAAACGGCAATCCTTAATCTGCCATATTCACTGCCAACTTTTGTCCAGAAGCGAAGTTCGTAGTTGAAGAGCATTGCGCAGAAATTCTCCTCTCTTGTCTTAAATCATGATCTCAAATAATCGTCTTTCTTGAATGGTAGTGCAATGCTTGTTGCTGACATTAGATAGTGCACAACAACTACTTTATCGAAAACCATGAAGAAGACATTGGAATGATAAAAGAATTATGTATTTCATAATTTTCTCAGTTCTTGACTCTTTAGGGAGTTCAGTGACATGGGAAATTTGGAGAATTCTCAGAGAAATTCGGAAGACTTTGAGATGAAAGATTTCTACTTCACTTTAAGAACTATTTAATTTATGTAGCAATGAATGGAATGATAAAAATAGACTAGCATTATTTTCATAATTACTACATTATGTAGTACATATCGATTGAGCTAGAATGAATAGCGTAAATATGCTGATATATGAAGGATCATTGTAAAATACAACACAAATTTCATCCAACTTACAATTTACTATCCTTAGCCTCAGAGAGTCTGACTGACGAACCTGACGTTGAGTTTCATCAAATGAAATCAATATGATCTTATCTTGAGCTCTTTAGTAGTAATGAGTGAGTTTTAGTGAGTAATAAGTACTGCTCTGTCCTACTCTATTTCAAGAAAAAAGAAAGTACTACCACAATTTCAAGATGATCATGATAATATTCTCAAGTAGTATATTATAAATATTTTGGATGGTGTACTCATGTTTATACAGGTCACCGAGGTTGATTTTGATTATTGAAATATTGTGATCTTTCACTTGTGCAGAATTATGAGACATTCATTTGTAGCATAATGATGATACCAATATTTGAACATTGATTAAGACATGATGGACGAAAGCTAATATATTTTTCTATCTCTATTTAATTTCAACAACTTTGGATCTTTTCAGGTCATTGCAATCTAAATTTGAAGCAAATATAAAAATAATAATGAGCAGGTGTTAATGAAGGTGACAAACTGAATGGCACGTCAAGTTGCAGTTGGAAAACGATCCAATTAGAAGGAGCAGAACAGCAATAAGGTTAATTAATCAGTTGGAAAAGTGAACTTTGCGAGGTAAATTAGCTTTTTCAATTGGCGTGTTGACTGGAAGTCGCGAAGATTTGCAAAGTAGCCTTTGGGCCAGAACAGGCCTGGATTTATTACCGTTTGGTCTGTATTGAATAAGACGCGCAGGAGGGCCGAACGGGTTAATCAGTGCCTCAGGAGTAGAAGAAGACGCTGGCAGGAAATTTACTTTGGAGAAGGCAGCAAATAGAACTCTTCTTCGAAATAATTAGTTGATTGTAAAATTAATTATCCTCCTGATGTTCACATGGAGTTTGCCTGTAATTAATTGCGACTTTAAATCCGGCGGGAGTCGCCTCACCCGCCTACTTCCCTTCTTGATTTAATCAACTGAGTGCTCTGCTCTTCCAATTCACCGTCGCTTCTTCTTTCAGATTAGTTACGTTTCCCTCCTCTTTTATTTTCTTTGCAAATCTCTTTTCACGCTTCGTCTTACTCTTTCTAGCGTCACCTGTTCAACCTCCATTCTCTCTTACTTCACACATTCTTCTCTCACGAAACACAAGGAATGAGCATGCATGATTGTGCTTTTAAATAATTTTACACCAGGTGAATAGGCTACGTTCATTCATGATAACACCTTTACGTGTAAAGCCAGGGCCACAATATTGTCATACACTGTTTCAATCCTACTCATGTCCGATATTTCTGTAGGATGGAGGGGTGATGGTAGGACAGATCAAATGACGGACATGTGTGCATGCATACACCATTCTAGGCCGTTGTCATCAGTAATCGGATTGGAGTGGGGTCGGAACGCTATAATTACGACAAGTGTGTCACCGGCTTAAAGATGATTCTGAGAGCTCATGTTTGACTATCGATATCACTCCAGCTTTGGAATTTAGCACACCATAAGCAGAGATCGAACAAATGAAATCTAGACTTACCGTATTTAATTCTGAGTTACACTTCAATTAGCAAATTTTGAAGAGCTGTATCATCATGATACCTAGATCAAGCATAACTTGATATGCGTATAATCATAAATGCGTTACATTTTCATAAAATGAATCCCTGAATTGCCTCGAGTTTCAATTGGTATGCATTTTTTTGTTATCTTCCTCCAATATCAGAATTCGCTTAATTAAATCAACAAGTGGAAGAAGTACCTACATTTCTACTGTAAAATAGAACCGCCGAACTATAAGTTATCCTAGTAGTGTAAATGCATCTTTGGAATTTGACTTATCCACAGAAAAGAGGCTTATGCACAGAGAAAGGCTGAAAACTGAATGATATTTATCACCAAAACAGACAATCAGCTTACCAAGTACGTATATTAAATAAATTACTTAATCTAAATACCCTATACAAAAATATGCAGCACTTTTAGAGAATAGAGGATAATATTGTTGTGGGAGATTATTGGATAATGCTTTTTGTCCTAGAATATAGAAATGTCCTTTAGTATAGTCTTATCCTAGTATGAATCAAGGATACAAAGATTGATTAATTGACCAAGTTTATAATAATTATGAATGTCATTCAAGAAATGCTTCCGATTAAATAAATCAACAACTTGAGCCCAGCTAGAATCTAATTGCAATTAATGCAGACTATTGTAGGCGAAACAACAATATTGAAACGCCTACATTGGACAGAGTTGTGGCATTCCAATCGAAACCTGCTACAACGGTTGCGAATATTACGGCTCTAGATTTATCAATCAAATCGGGGAGTGAATTTCCATAGCACGTGGATAGATTCGAGCTGAACCCTCGATTCTTGTGCTACCCGTGAAGGGTGAGGGAGGGGAGGGCTGGCATGTGTAAACTTGCGCTAATCGTTTCATTTGCAAGAAGAGTGTGGCGTGGAGGCGGGGAAGGGGAGGGGGTTCTCGCTCTCTGCAAGTCGAGCCCTAATCCTGTTACTTAATGAATTGTCGTGCCAGGGCAAACACAGCACAGCAGCAGCTCCCGAACTTGGTTGCAGCTACCCTCTCTTTCCGTTGTCCCTTTTTAGCACCCCAGCCGGGACTTTGCCGGCTCCCTCTAGCGATTCGAGCCAAGCCATTGCAACTACTAGTCTCGCAATGCACACAATCAACCTGCGCCCAACCACAATAGAACAAAACATTTCTGTTTATTCTATTAATCCACTACCTATAAAATAATAGTCCGATAAAAGACTAAAGTTTTTGGTACTGTGGGATTTCTGTTTACAAAGCAAACATCACACGATTAAATTTCTGAAACAACACTTTTAGGACACCAGAGTCGGCCTCTAATTATTATTATTATTGTTATTACCATTCGTCCACTGATCATCTATTTATTTAGCGTATGGCAGCATATACAACACATTTATAATCACAAAATTCGAAAAAAGAAAACAATATAAAACGAATAAAAATATCTTAGTCACTTTTGACCTGGAAATTAGAGGCATGCTTCCAGGGTATTCAAGTAGGCTATTGATGCTGGTTTAGCCACCAGGAAATCCTCATGTGCACCCGTGTATGCTGATCTGGGGCACTCCTCCACTATATGTCTCACAGTCTGGACTGCTCCACACTCACAGAAAGGGGAGTAAGCCTTCCCCCACTTATGCATCAGATAGGCACATCTACCATGAAGAGTTCGTACTCTATTCAATGCCGACCATGTTTTACGAGGCAAATCGAAGCCTGGGGGCCTTTTGGCTACAAATGGGATGTCAATGTTCTGCTTTGCTGACCACGCTTGTTGCCAGGCCTCAGTTAAACTGAAACCTGCATCTAAGGCTGTAATTGCCGTCCTAACCGGTGGCTTACGAGATTGCAGACGGCTCTGATTGGCATCTTGTATATCATGTATTATACAAGCCTCTCAAAATAAGCTTGAAATTCATCAATCGAGTTTGCATAGATATTTAAAAATTCCTTCTTAATCAAGGCTCTAAATTTATGACCTGTGGATGCTCTTAAAAGGGCTGGTAGTTTGTTGTACAATCGAATCCCAGCACTTTTAACTCCTCTCTCATATAATGTAGTGCGGTGCGTATCATCTCGCAACTGCTCTCTATGTCTAGTTCCATAATAATTGTGAAAAAGTGCACCAGTTTTAAATTTATCTTTGTTTTGATCAATAAAGCATATTGCTTCTAGGATATACAAACTTGGAAGAGGTAGAATTTTCATTTGTTTGAAGTATGGTCTACAGCTTGAACGAATCGACTCTCCAACCATTACTCGTATTGCCCACTTCTGGATTCGGAATATGTCAATTGCTTGGCTCGAGTTCCCCCAAAATATGATCCCATAGGCCAGAAGGGAATGAAACATTGCAAAATATACAACTTTGAAAGTTCTAGGGTCCAACAATGCTTTAAGATTTCTAAATACAAATACTACAGAACTCAACTTACTTTTCAAAGATTCTATATGAGGTCTCCCGGAAATTTCGGAATCTAACATTACTCCTAGAACTTTAATGTTGTTTACAGGCTCCACACTGCCTTCTTCTATCTCCAAGTTTGCTTTTCTAGCTGCTCTGAATGGTATTTGTTTGGTTTTTTCACGATTTAATATCAGCCACCTCTCTCATTTTTCAAACGCATTTCTGCACTCAGATTCCATTTTTTGCTGACTGTTACTCTTTAATAAAATGCTAACATCATCGGCGTATAGCACACAGTGTGCAGATTCTCGATATGAAGGTAAATCATTAATGTATATAAGAAAGAGTAATGGACCAAGAACTGCTCCTTGAGGGACCCCACTCCTTGTATTCATCCATTCTGAATTATAGACGTAAGGGGATGACTGAATTTCGACTTGCTGATATCTGTCACAGAGGTAAGAGTCAAACCATCTGAGAACTACATCCTGCAAACCATATAATTGCAACTTACGAGACAAGATCTCTCCATCAACAAGATCAAAAGCTTTGGAGAGGTCAGCTACCAATCCACATGCCTTGGATCTACCATCCACAATGTAAGAACCTCATCCATGAATGAAACATCAATGGGACACCAATTGTCCGAGCGAGTCGCAGGACATAGTTATTATTGCGCTCATTACACTATGGTCGCCAGCCAAGACACAGGATTCTGGCTGCCGGCTTGCTTTAAACACGGACGGACCGCTGGTTACTCTCTGGTGACTTAATCTGGTAATCTAAAGTGATGCGGGTTTAAAACTTCAAATTCAAATTGACCGAAACGTTTTTCTAAGCTGTAACAGTAGTGTAGTGCGAATTGCACAAGATGGCCTTTTTTAATAGCTCAATATATTCAAGAATTAAATTAAATTACTCTTAGGCTCAACTCACACTTACGCGACTCAGGTCGAGAAGAGACTCGACTCCATTCGAGAGCATGTGTTTTCAAATGGTGACGTCGCGGAGACTAGAATCGACTGGTCTGAGTGTCACCATTTGGAAACACATGCTCTCGACTAGAGTCGAGTCTCTTCTCGACCTGAGTCACGTGTGAGTAGAGCCTAAGGTGCAATTCCTTAGCGACGACTCGTGCCATCGCGGCTATAACAAATAACCTATTCATTAGATTCGATGATTTATTGGATATAAATCGTAAAAGCATGCACGTTCATACGTAGATACACGTAAAAGCAAACGTTCATTCAACATACAATTGATAGGTTATGTGCTCTAGCCTCGGTGGCTCAAACCACGCGGCTCGCTGAGAAATAACACCTCTAGTTTGAAATTATTCAGCTTGTGTATAAAACTAAAAATTTCCACAAAATACTAAAAAAAAACTTTCTACTATTTTCAGAGAAGTCAACTAATCTCCTTACCTTCTAATTCCTTCATAGAAGGATGTTCTAACATTCATAATAAACTGAAAGAACGGATGATTTGGATGATGAAGAAAAACTTTCGTCAATATTAAGACTCTTTTATTTATTGCAATTAGCATACAGGTGACTCTATTAGGGAAAGGATTGCAGGTGTGCTATTTTTTATAGCAATCAAAAAATACAAATAACGGTTTCTAGAAGTGATCATAAATCTAGTTAAAAAACTATGATAAAAGCGATTTCTGATTTGCAGTGACATAGTAATGAGTAAGTTGTCATTTCATTAGTTGTATAATAGTGATGTATCCCATCAACTATTTACAAAATTACGCTAATGCGATGATTTCATAACATGAAAACTAAGTAAAGAGATCAATGATGAACAACATAGAGTACTTCACACAAGCTTCAATAACCTCACGACGCAAAGTAATCTCAAGTTTCATTCCAAATGGAGTGAGCCTCACTGTCGACAGGGCCTTTAAAAAAGGTTGAGTTGTACATTAAAACTTAATTTTTAAAAATATCAGCTCAAGCAGAGCTATAACAAAATAATAAATATTTTTTCAGTTATATCATATACATAAACACTATCTATTCTTTAAAAATATATGTGTAAAATAATTATACATAGACTAATCTAAATTAGAGAATAATTAAAATCTACAGTACCTATTGAAAGCTATCCATTATGCAACTTTCATTGATATTCATTTCCATAATATAAAGTGGTGGCACCAATACCATTAGTGCAAATAGCTACAAGTTTTGAAATTAGAAATAAAGCAGTAGAATGATAAATTGGCTCTCATTTGTTCCATCATGTAAATTTATTTCTTTATTGTATTCGCTTGAATTGGTTAAAACGATTAAAAACTAAAAATAAACTTAAAAATGAAAATTAAAAAAATTTAAAATCTTAATACAATGTGAAAATTAATCATTGCCGTTTTATTTAACGTTTTGCCCTTAGCTCAAATTGAGTTGGAACAAACCATCTACCACTCACTTTCCTAGAAGGACATAAGTAGTATCATTAAGAGATGCATTCACCATTCGATGAATCTTAAAAGATCATGTTTAAAAATCATTTTTAAGGATGATAAAATAAATATTTCAATAAAGAAAACAATGAGTATTTTTAAAGAGGTATGAATCAAATATCAGCTGGGATTTATAATATCAAATAAGTATAATTAACTGTAAATCGATTAAAAGTAATGAAGGAGATTTTAAAACAGTGGAGAGAATGTGATTTATTGCAGCATTGGAGATTGAATATTGTAATTGTTTATTTATAGATTTATTTTCTTTATTTGATACTTTTAACCAATTAATTTAATTAATTATTAAATAAATATCAATTATTATTTATTTAATTTTAGGACTTATTAACTGAATAATAATAATAATAAGCTATTTCAAATGTTTGTAAGTGTAGTTAGTTGGCAACATAATATAGTTAAGCTAATTGATTGGCTATCACTGTATCGATCATAGGTTCAATTGGCATTCCGTGTGGCGGCAGCACTCCTCACCTGGAACAGCATTGCCAAAAAATGCTACTTCTTCACAATTGAACTTTTAAGAACTATCATTCTCAGTTTGCTCAATAATATCTTCAATTATAAATCATGATTGATGTTACATGACTAATATCTTTTTTATTGATTATTGAAAACAAAAATACAATGATAATAGTCTATTTTCTTCCAAACTAATGTCAAAGAAGAATTTAGCTTTGAAAACTTGTCATTCCAATTGAAAGTTTCAGCTATCCATACCATGGAATATTATATATTTATTAGAATAAAATTGTTCAAATGAAATTAATAATTATCATTGAGGAGTCATGATGCCATGATTAATTAATATTAACTAAAAGACAGGTTACATAATACAATAAAAATATGTAAAAATGCATTTTCAATATCGTGTGCAGCACAAATCAGGAACACCGAGTAATAGAACATCAAGAGATATTTTTACGTTTTCGTGAACTCGTAATCGAGAAACAGAAAGAAGAACAACATTACAAACAGTTGTAAATAAAACTATATCTGTATTAAAGGAGATGCCAAGAATGGAAAATAATGTATCTTCTATTTTCAGTATCTTAACCTTCTTCTTTCTTCACTGCATGTTGGATTCTTCCAAATAAAATAAAACATATTCTGGAAGGTGAAAGCCCTGTGAACAAAAACATTCTATTAATACAGTATCTCATCAGTATTGAAGCTGAATCATTAATGCTGGGTTGCACCAAACAATCCGGTTTCAATGATATGCTAAGTAGGTAGTGATGCTAATGAGTAATTTAGTAATATAGTAATAAGCTGACCCCTGAAAAGCATTGGATCGGATAGCATGGAATCCAGATATTAAAGTCGAAGTTGAAATCTAGAAGGAAAACGTTTGAAAATGAAATTAATCTAAAAAAATGAAAAACAGATATTGATATTCAAAACAGTGGTTTTAAAATAGCAGTCTCCGATCATTGGATCAATAACAACGAATAATGAACATGAATAGTAGATAGATACCTATCTACGAACGTCAGAGAAATAATAATTGAAGGTAAACGTACGAGGTGAAAAGATGGAAAATTTAGAGTGATCACAAGTTCATTCCAGAGACAATAATAAAATCCTGCTGAATAAATGAAAACGCACTCAAATAGCAACCCCGAGAATTTCATGTTTTCTTAATATCTTAGGAAACCCATGTTTAAACCTGATGAAAATAAGTCAAAACTTCTAAAATTAACAATTTTAGTTGCTTAATTGAACAACACAGATTTTTCCTCAAGGTTTTTACGATTCCACATTCAACTTAAATTTGGCTCTTTAAATCTGACTTGCGGACTGAACATTATGAATTTAGCCAATTTAGGGATGGTCATAAAACGGTCACAAATGTAGGTCACTAAAAGAGTAAGATCTCGAGGTACGTTAAGAGTTGTATTTTATACAAGTATATTATGTGGACTTCTACGAAGTGCATGCCAAATCACACACATTTTTTTTACTTAGAATGTTGAGAATAGTGTGAGATTTATGCGCGTGAGTGTATTAAATTCTGGTCATATATTTTGTAATTCATGCTAATTCTTATACTGTACTTGAATAGAAATCTAAACGAAGCTTGAAAGAAGAAGAATGTTGATTGAGCAACTAACCTAAACTGTGAATCTACTCTTTGCCGGTCTTCTTGGCACAGAGCCGATCAACAAAGATGTCGGCCATTTTGCGATTGACCGCCTGGCAGGCCGGTCGCTTGGCTGGCGTCACTTCCTCGTTCTCATCCAGAAGCCTCTTCCCAATTTTCCTGTTGCACTCCACCTGGATCATTGTGTTGATTGCGCGCAGGTCCTGAAACACCACACACTTACGACAAATGTCAAATGCAAAGCGTACAGCAATTTCAACAGGATCTGGCACATGATAACTAATTGAACGAGCGTTAGCGAGTTCTCACTTCTGACTTATTAAAGGCCAAAGTCGTTGTCCGTCTGTCAATAACTTTAGAAAGAATTGATCGATCAGCTTCAAATTTTTAACACGTATTCTTCGAATTTTTTTAGGGAAATTCCTTAGACAACAAAATTTACTCACTCCTTCGTCTTTATTCAGGATATGAAAATAGGGGATCAGAAGTTTGAACACTAGCGCTTCCGTGTAGAAAGTGGAGATCAGATGATAGATGCAGAGCGCCTTATTTTGAATTTAAAAATAATCTTATTTTGAATGAATTTGTTTGAAATTTTTTTGACATGAGCACGACCACTAGCACTTCCATGGAAAAGATATAAACTTATTTTGGAGAGAATATTGCCACCAGAGATCGCGTAAGTTGATTCTTCAGCCCAAGGTCTTTAAATGCAGGTCATGACACGATCCCGTGATGCATTGCAAAATCGCAATTTTGTGGGGTTGTAGTTCACCAATTTTCAAATTTATCAGCTGTTATCATTATAGAGTAAACAACATAATGGTGTTATTTATAATATTTTCCAAGGGACATTACTTGGCTTTCAATAGTAAAATAAATTCTTCCGACAGAATAATAATATTTAGATTCCAACTAGGAACTGAATTGTTGATTTTTAGATTTAATTGATTGGAAACTTTCAACTCTTTTTGAGGTTAGCCTCTTGTCCCAATGCCTTATGAATGATAACATGTTACAAGAATAAGAACAATTTTTAATAGGCTAATAAATTATTGAACTATTTTGTTATTGAAATTTATTATTAAAAAATCGAAAACTTGAATTTACATATTATCTGAACCAGAATATTGTTTTTAAAATGCAAAATGCATGATTTTGTAACGAGCAAATTGAATTAGATTGGATTTTGAAATGTACCGCCATAAAAACCGCACAAAATGGCCGCTCCATAAGGAACACGGGTGTCTTGACCTGGTTTATAACATTTAAAGTGCATAAGAAAAAATTGTTATGATTTATTCTTTAGTCAGCTGAAGAATTCATTGCATGCAATTACTACAGTCATTCAGCTGAGGCTATTTGAGAGCTATCACACGCGCTGACACATAATGATTTCAGCTGGTTAATATACAACATAATTTACAACTTATATCAAAATGGGGTTTTCGCCATCTATTTTCGTCGTAATTCAAGTATTTGAAAGTGATCATTAACAGGCAGTTCGTAAAGGAAAAAAACATTGAAGAGTATTCATTTTCTCTTGAAGCGACAGAGTAATATTTGGAGATTAATTGTACATTTTAATTAGGATCCCCAATGAAACCAACTGTCAAATTATTCTTGTAAGAGAAATATTCAGCTGTTTTCATAATTTTCATCAATTCTGTTTAATTAGAGGTTGCGAGTCTCAAAGATTAACGTTCATGAGCGAGTTATCCAACCCAGGGGGTCACTAATATTATATTCATTATACAGAGAGGCGGCCCAAAAGCCACAACTAATCATATAGCTTCAGGTTACTATCATATAGCTATAGGAAATATTTGGCACATGATGAATGAGAATATTATATTCATTATTATACAGAGTGGCCCAGAAGCCACTACCCATCATACTCTGCTTAGGTTACAAAGCTGCATAAAGGTTTATTTGAATATGAAACAGGAAAAGTGAATATCTGAAAACTCAACTCTTAAACTTTTCCATAAATTATATTGCAGAAATTTTCTGATCAAGAGTTAGCTACCTATAGTAGACTTTTCAGAACTTTAGATAACAACTTCCAAATTCCAACTTGTGCAGTAAAACTGCACATTATTTGTTAGCGGAGGATTAATATTATTCTATTAATCTACTATTTTTTCATGATTCTACTATCTTTAATTGAGCTTTCAATATTCTTCAGAACTATATTTTTCCAAATTTAACAATCTACTTATACTATGTATTTTTGTCGATACAAAATGAAATTTGACCAGTGATACATACTCTGCTGTGGATCCGGTTGCCTCAGAACTCCGGTTGCCTCGAAACTTTATTTCAGTAATTTGAGGACAAATCAAATTCATGTTTAAAAAACCCCAAATCATCAATTCAAATGAGATCAAAAGAAGTATGTGTCGTGTCTACTTGATTGGAGACAGTAATGATGAGTAATAATAATGAGATGAGGCAGTAATAATGAGAGAGACTGACCTTGGCGGGACTCCGGCTGAAGCAGTAGCTGAGAGATCGGATGGGGGTGTTGGGGGAGGGTGGGACGGACTCTGAGGTGGCCAGCGGTCGGATGTAGACTGAGTGCTTCTCGGAGACGCGGCGTCGCGGCGACATCGGCGTCGACTTTCCAACCAGCAGCGGCGACAGCGTCAACTCTTCACTCTGCAATTCACATTATATTCGTTGATTCATTTATGGTAAAGATAACATAAACTCAACATCACAAAAAAAATTTTACATTGTTTCTCTCATTATGTTAGAAGTTTGAGAATTTTTAAATATGATGTAGTATTATAATTATACTTAGTATGGTGAGTGATGTTATGGTATTTCTCCATAATGGAACTATCATTTCATCAACTAATTGATAAAACGTTTTACTTATAAAGTTAATAGCTGTAAAAGTCACTCATAATTAATCGATGAATTCATAACAATATTCTATTCATTTATTAATCACCTCGTTCTGTTTGCAATTTCCTCACTAGAAGAGTATTCCATTAAATTCTCACCCACAATTATTTTTACAGGACTAAAAATTCTAAATACAGGAGTTTGTTTAGATTGTCTTAGCCATTTACTATCGTTTTACTCGTGATAATTTATTCATTTATTTATGAATTTTTTCTTCGCCTTCCTAATTTTTTTTCTCAACCCTCTTTCCTCGTGTCTACCTTTTCTCAACCCTCTTTCCTCGTGTCTACCTATTTCATTTGAAAACTCCGCTATTATTTGAAAAATATGTATTATTGATAATGTTCATTTCCCTTTTTTCATCTTTTCCACCTGAGCTTCCGTTCTTAATTTTCTCTCATCACTTAATACACTGTATTTTAATTGTATACCGGCACCTAACTCATAATTCATTATAACTTAGTTTAATAAATGATTCTTATTGCACAGTATTTAAATCTACCTTAGCATTGTTATGTTGATATTTTCTTTTTCATCACGTTTTAGTGTTTGCTATAGGTCTTATCAGACCTGGTAACGTAAGATGTATTCGAATAAATATTAAATAATATCATAATGAATAAACACAAAGAAATGTTGTTAGCCACTTGTTGAACATTATCAATCTGATAATTAGGAAAAGTGATACTGTTATGATATGAATTGTCTTAATAATATTAAAAAGTGGTTGACATTTTTTTGTTTATTTATTAAATATGTGATACTTTTCATGTTGGATGACACAAAGGGCTGTATCCAGATACGATTCTAATTTGAATTCAGTAAGTAAGCTTCAGTAGTCGGCGATGAAGTTCTTGCTCAAGCCCCATTCATGAACCCTAAAGTATTTTCCGGGAGTTTTTCTTTGCATGAAGATTGACAATGGTTTTCCATTAAAATAATATTAATTGATTGATGTTTTTTCAGCTGAATACAATTTATAGTTTCTTGACAATGACTGTTTTTCATAACAATAATCAATTGATTGATGTTTTCAGCTGAATACAATAGGACGTAAGTATTATTATTTGCTCACACTTCAAGGATCTTTTAATTGGATAGGTTAGTAAAAAAGCGAAAGGAAACATACTGACAAACTAAAAACACAAAACAGTCATGCAAGCGGGTGGTTGTGGTGTCGTGAATGTATGGCTTCTGATTGGTCTGTATGACCCAAGATTTTTTAAAATTTAGAAACTAATAATGCATTTTTTAGAATCAATCAACATAATAATAATTATCCTGTAGGTGAAAAGTATGCAACAGAATAATATCTCAACAGTTTTTAACTAAAAACTGAAGGGTTATTACAGTAATATATAACATGATCGTAGTTGAATTATTTTACGTAAAATACAAAATGAAATATTTATTTAACTTTGTTAATACTATACTTACTCGACCCTTTTGGTTGAAACGCAGAACAAAGGGTTGTACACTTCTTACATAGACAGTGTTGTAGAACTTAATGAGATCTCCTCTGGTTTCTTTCTGCTGTGGGATCTCGTTATTTTCCTCCTCCTTTTGGGCTTCATCTGAAAAGGAATAGAACATTGACAAAATATTAAATATGTTAAAATGAATTTTATTATTGCTTACATGAGCTTTTTGCTTGTGCGTGGGTTATGAATTTGATGAGATGATCAAACGTCCATGCCATGGGCGGGATTCGAACCCACGAACCAGGCGGTGCTAGCAGACCGATGTTTGTAACGCTCCTTACCAATAAACCAACCCGGCCGACAAATCAAATTCACTGCTACCGCTCAACTGTGTCTTATAATATTTAATAGGAGGTTGTGAAACAATGATCTTCGTATTTGAATTATCCATGCAAGTTAATACAAGAATTAATTAAGGATTAAGCCTTGATTTATCAAACAATTATTATACAAGTATGTGTGTGTGTGTGTTTTTCTTTAATCAGTCTGTTTTTCAATTCCTATTCACGGTTCTGGTCCTTTTCTTAATAGTACTGATTTGCATAGTAGTTTGCAATAGTAGCATAACAGAAAATAACAGTTTATAATGATGGGAGTATGGGAATATACACAATAGCACATAAAATAAAAACTTATTTGACATATTTTTCTATTGAGATATGATGATTATTGTTGTCATGTATTCTCTTATGTTGAAGTAAACAATAAAATTTCAATTTTAATCTGATTCAAGATAAGATACCATTACTAAAGAAACCAAAAAACAAATAGTACATTCTATGATATGCTAGTAAAATATCTATCATTTGGTAATTGACAAAAATAAGCAAAGATAAAGGGTGATGATCCACGCTATAATGAGATCCACGTTACTAAGTCAGCACTTGATTAACAGGAGTTTGCTATCCTTCTGTCTGCAGACAAAGCAGGTGGCTCTATCCTTTTCTAGTTCTACACTGTTGCCAAATCGTTTTTATAATGAGCTACCAGAATATTTAATCTTAATTACAGAAACATTTTAACAAATAATGAAAAGATAAATTTTCTTGGTGAATATAAAATATTCACGAGTCAACCATCAATATTATATCAAATATACCAGGATGACTAGAATCACAGCTATCTACTACAGAAGGCAGTGGAAACAGAGAAGTGATAACGTTGCGTTCTTGTCAATTTCACTGACTTTATAATGCCAATCTTACAATAGTTGATTATCGAGCAAATAGGAGAGATTCGAACTGACCTTTCTTGAGGGACAATGTATAGGCGTTCGTTTTGCTGGCATCGCTTGTGAGCAACACATTGCGATAGACGTTGGAATTGCACTGTGGCTGGAGGCGATAGCATTTCATCACTTCAGTAAACGTTCTATCTGGTCCCACAACCTGAAATGTTTGTTCTATTATTATCAAGTGGTAGAAGTTTTCAATTAAAAAAACAAATAACATCCTCAAGTTATCCAAGTTTCAAATAGTTTCAATTACAAATGAAATTCAATATCATGTGAATCAAAGCGGTAAGAGACAATTTTATTAAGGGTATTTACATCTATTCCAGCTATCTTAAATTTAATAGTATTAAAGCTACAGTATTGAATTTTCAGAATGAATAATTTTTGTTGTAATAAAATAGATTTGAAATAATCCATTGAAGGTATTCTGGGGCTACTTCAGTCATAAAGTTTCACAAAGTTTGTAATATAAATTCATTTTACATCGCTGTACTGATATTACACATTTTTAAATACTCATTCAATCAACAGAAAATGTTAAAAAATCGTAATACGTAGAAGGTTTGGTAATAATTGAAATATCCTAAAAATAGTATGTTTGTGTTGGTGATAGGCGTTGTGTTCACCAATTCGATGAAAATCAATAGGGTTAAAAACGAGAAACCTTATGACTGTCATACCTTGCAAATGACATAAACTGAGCACATTATGATCTGGTCGAGATGTCTGTCAATCATCAGATGAATGTTTTCAACAATTGAATGCTCAAAGCACGTCCATATCTTTCTGCGTTGTTCAGTGTCCATTAGATTCAATTGATTGCACAGCTCATGCATACGAACCGACGCCAAATGGTAGAACTGAAACAGACGACAATATTTTTATTTATACATTGTTACATACAATATCACAACTATGAATGATTGGGAAAGGAACGACAGGCTTAAAGCCCAAAACTATTCCTTTCCCAAATTTAGATAGAAATTGTTCAAAAATAGGTTATGTTTACACTTCATGATTTTTGTACAATTTTAAGTCCAAAATATTTATAAACTAGGAATTTAGAATTTAGAAAAGTTGAAAACCAAATTCAATAAGAATACTTCACTAAATCACCACTGATAACTGAAAAATACTGTATTAATAGTTAAAAAAATTTGAAAAGAAACTCAAACTTACTTCTAAAACAGCAATATTTCAAACTTCTGTGAGGAAAATAAGAAAAGAGAAGAGAACTGATTAAAAAATCATATTCTATATTCTTAATAATAATAAGACTCCGTTCAAATATAATAATATCAATTATTAACATCACTCAACAGTAACATTATTTACTAACGAGCAGGTTTAAACCATGTTCCCCATGGGTCAGCGAAAAACACAAATAAATAACTTATCGTCGAAAATACTTATATTACTTGGAAGAACAGTATAGTTTGTATTATAGTCAAACTATATTAATCAAAGTTCAAAATTAAAATTATAATCCTATCCACTTCCTTGAAATCTACAAAATGAATATAATACACGGAAAATTAATTGGACAAACAAAAAATATGATAATTTATCAGTATTTTGTCATAATTACATGAATAATCTTCATTGCAGTTAAAAATTAATTGTAGAAAAATATTGACTCAGGTTGGGATGTAACCGGAAACCTACAGTTCCATAGACTCGTATTTTGGCATGGCACCATCAATGTATTGGGAGAAAAGGCAATTTATAGGACTCTTTTTCACATAGACTATGTAGTTGAAAAAAAATGAATAAATTAAATAAATTAATTAAAATTAAGGTTTAATAAGATCAACCATCCTCGGTAAATCTTTCGAACTTTGTGCGAAATGTTAAATTAATCAGTTCGGTAGTTCAAATCTGATGATACGTCGTCAATCGTGTATTTTGTATCTCGTACATGCTTACTTCCAAAGCTTCTTTGTAAACAATATAGAAGATTGATGAAATATTCAACATTTAGAAGCAACATAAATCCATTAATAGAAGACAAATCACAGAACAATCAGAGACAAAACATATTAATTATAAAAAATGTTTAAATAGATGTTATCATTTATTAAAAGAAAATTATCCTCATTTTTAGTTCAACTCATTTCTGAAAATTCTTAAATCTTGGTGAATGAGGTGATTAAATTTATATTTGAATATTATTAGCTAACAAAAGGAAATCTTTGAATACCCAATACCCAATAGCCAATACCCAATAGTTAAGGTGGAAACATTGATAAAATTACTTACTTTTCTGAAGAACAGAGCCAACGAACCAGTTCGTTTTGGTTTATTTTCTTTCTGACTCACGGTTTTTTCACTACTTTCTGGTTTATCTGCACCTTCTGTTTTTTTACTTTGAATGCTCTTAGCTTGTATGATGAAGCTGCCCGAAGAACCACTGATTGTTATTGGTATATACTTTTTCACATCCTTTTCCTCTCCAGCTGCAACAAATTCAATCAGTATTTTTAAATTAGAGTAATTGTAGTTTTTTCATCCATTATTTCTTGATATGAGCATTATAATAGCCCTTCATAAACAATTTCAAGTCGCCTTATGACGACATATAAGTAGTCATTGATAAAAAATGGATAAATGAAGTATAATAATGATGGGATAATTCAAGAGTCAAAAGTATGTGTACCTATCCAAGGTCTATGTGAAGAATGTCATGCTTCATGGCTGTTCAAGATTTATATAAAATAAAACATAAATAGAAGAACGATTGAACATGTATTTTTGTACATGAGTAAAGAAAAGAGAAAGTGCAACAAATAAATTTTCTACTAATTGAACAAATTAAGTACTTATAAATTCAGGATATCTTTTTCAATACTTTGATATTTAATATCACAAAATAAATTATCAAATCATGTGGAAGCAAGAAAATATACTTCTAAACTTGTTTAAGAATAAGAAAAATACATACTATAGATTATCACTCAGAAGATGAATTTTTTGGAGAATCTACAATACTTTCCATAGTATTGTAAGAGTACTTATGAAACTTAAAACTTAGTTGACAATATTAACCAAGTGAAGAATATTCCAGTGACTCACAACTTTTTCAATTGCTTGGTAATAAGTACAGTAGTCCTACTTATTTAGACAGTCTTTATAATATAAAAGGCTAAGCCCCGACAGACTGAAATCACACCACAGCCCAAACTACTGAGTCTAAAAACTTGAAATTTTGCACAATTGTTTAAGGTAGCCTGAAAACATCCACTAAGAAAGGATTTTCAGAAATTTGCCCCCCTGAGGGAGCTGGGGCCCCCCAAAATTTTGTATTTTTTAACCGCTCATTATAAAGTGGACCTCACTATAGTCAAACGTGGCTGCCCTTGTCTAGAAACAATGCCTGGTGATGGAGTGGGCCACCGCCCGCTGGCTGACTGAGTTAGCTGGACGCTTGGCTGGCTGCGCGTCCTGGCTGCCTAGTTTAAAAGGGACCTTAGGTGATTATTTTCAATAAAAACTTTGGATTTTCGGTATCCATTCGTACAAAGATTGTGTTCATTTAGTAGTATTATATTTTATTTAAAAAACTAGCTGGCCCCGCGAACTTCGTACCGCCAAATAATTGATACATCTCATGGCAAACTTTAGCTGGATGCACACCTGAGGAGGTGCGATGCGGCATTTTGCATCCAGGTGCTTTTTGCTTATTGGTTTGAATGGAAGAACTCACACACACTGAATCGGGCATGACGTGGAACGGTGTGAAAAGATCAACACTTTGTATCACCAAGCCGCGTCTCCTCAGGTGTGGTTAGCCTCAGCTTAATCTGATGCACTATATTTTTATGAAAATTATCCAACAATCAGTATTCACATTTATATCTCAATATGGACTTCCTATATGCTTGATTAGTTGTGCAGCAGTTTGTATTTTTAGATATAGTTGAATGCAACTTGCTGGAAAATTGAATGGTATATCTCCTTGCTACTGCTTTTCCCGTGCATATTCTAAATTTACAGCATTTCGAGTTCTACCAAGACCCAAGTTTGGACGTCGTTCGTACCGCGGGATTATTATAACAATTAAATTTTTTTCAGTAGAAAGAAAATAGAAAAACAGATCTACCGACGGCTGTTGGATGACGCAATGATTATAACAGCTGATTTTTATTTTTGTGGGTGGCCAGCTCACAAATCTCCTCCCATAAGGATTACATGTAAACTTTGAAGGACCTTAGGGAAAAGTCCTGAAGTCGAATAATAAATTTGATAGGCCATAAACCTCCTCCTGAACATAACAAACACAACTAAAAAAAATCATCAAATTCGGTGCACACAAAAAAGTTATTAAATGTCCAAATTTGAGGCTCGATTTTTATTTATATGGATATATTCGGTGTCCATTTATGAGTGTTATTTTAGTAAATACGATTTTTTTAAATGGGGCCATCAATTAAATAGCCCAGTAAATAATACGATGAACCGTACCTGGAAGACTAACAGCGGTGACCTTGGATGAATTGTTTGGCAACTGCAGCAACGACTGGCCAGGTTTGATGGATTTGAGAACACTGTTGGCCTCAACTAGCCGCCACGGCCTCTTGCCAATGCTCATCGCCAATGGCGATTGGAATCTTTCCGAGACCGATGCAACTGGAGTTGATGCTTCTGTAAATAAAATTAAGAGTTTAGAATGAATCTTCAGATATTGCAAATATTAAGTACAATAATTGTATTTCATAATTTGAATTACGAGTTTTTTCTTGCTAAAAATATAGCAGAACTACTCAATATTTTTATAATGAATGATGATTTCAGTGGAATATTTTTGTTTTCATTTAGCAAATATTAAGTACAATATTGTATTTCATAATTTGAATAGTGTTTTTTTCTTGTTAATATTTGGCAGAATTACTCAATATGTTTTTAATAAATAATGATTTGAGTGGGAAATTTTTGTTTTCAACCATAAAAATTGAAAATTTCAAGTTCATGTTGTTATGGAGTGAAACAATAATTTAAAATGTAAAATCATAAACTTATTATTTTGGAGAGAGAAAGAGAGATAGATAAATGACTTATTTACACTTTACAATAAAAGTGATGTGGGCGAAATTGAGTAAAAATTGAAAATTTCAAGTTCATGTTGTTTGGAGTGAAACAATAATTTAAAATGTAAAATCATAACCTTATTATTTTGGAGAGAGAGAGAAAGAGAGAGAGTGAGAGATTGATTGATTGATTATATGCCTTTATTAGGGCGGCCTTTATTAGGGTGGGACAGTTTGCAGCCTCCTGTAATATGATCATTGAAAGTACTTGCTTCAAACACAAAAGAATCCACCTTGGAACGTGGTCTGTAACGGGAAGTGATCAGGTAAATCAGATTGACCATGTACTAGTTGATAAAAGACATGCATCATCGGTGATTGACGTTAGAACACTAAGAGGACCAAATTGTGAGACAGACCACTTCCTAGTTAGAGTTAAGGTGAGAGAAAGACTGTCTAACCAACAAATATGTCAGAACAAAAGAAGAATCCGATGGAATTCTGCAAAATTGAAGGTTACTCAGGAAAGTGAGAGGCTGGAGGAAAAGCTTGATCAGGGTACTTGGAGACATTCTGTGGAAGATCACTGGGGAGGGGCATGGAAAGGGCGATAGTGAAAGCTGCTAAAGAAACAATTGGTGAAGAGCCTAAAACGAGAAATGGAGAGTGGTATGATGAGGAGTGCCGAAGGAGGATTGAAAGAAGAAATGAAGACAGGCAAAGAATGCTACAGAGAAGGACAAGACAGAACTATGAAAATTATAGGGACAGCCGACGAGAAGCCAGCAAAACATGTAGACGAAAGAAAAGAGAATCATTGAAAAGATAGCTGGGAAACATAGAAGCCTTGCAAGAGAAGAGAGATGACAGAGCCTTCTACAAGGAAGTGAGAAGCATGACCAAAAGTTAACAGCCAAGATTGAATATTTGCAATGACAGGGATGGAAATGCTCTGACAGAGGAAGATAAGGTGTTGGATAGATGGGCGGAATATTTTGAGATTGCACTGAATGAACAACAGAGAAATGAGGATGAAGAAAATAGAACCTTTCTTGGACCGGAAATCAATGTGGAAGAGCCTACTCATGATGAAGTAAAGCGTGCTATTGGACGACTCAATAACAATAGAGCTCCAGGAAATGACCAGATAATAGCTGAGCTGATAAAACATGGTGGAGAAGGGCTGAGCAGGGAGCTGCATCAACTGATTTGCCAAGTCTGGAAAGAGGAAGTGATGCCAGGTGATTGGAATGTTGGAATCATTGTCCCCATATATAAGAAAGGAAACAAGAAGGAGTGCTGCAACTATAGAGCCATAACCCTACTGAATCTGGCCTACAAGGTATTCTCAATCATATTAATGGACAGAATTTCAATATATGCAGAGGAAATGATAGGTGAATATCAGAGCGGATTCAGAAGAGGGAGGGGAACCTCTGATCAAATATTTACCATGCGACAAGCGTTAGAACGATGTATAGAGTATAACAGCGATGTAGATCTGCTGTCTGTGGACTTCAAACAGGCATTTGATTCAATAATTAATAGAGGACAGCTTGTCAATGCGCTTGAATCATTTGGCATTCCTAAAAAGCTTGTGCGACTGGTGAAGATGAGTCTGGAAGGGTCTATGGCAAGGATAGCAATTGGAGGAAGGAAGAGCAGAGAGATACGCATCACAAATGGAGTAAAGCAAGGCGATGCGCTAGCGGCGGTATTATTCAACCTTGCCTTGCATCATGCTATACAGAACCTGAACCTGGGTGGAAATATATATTTTAGAATGAGTCAGGTAGGAGCATATGCAGATGACGTGGTTTTAATGGCGCGAAATGCTAACTGCATAAGGGAATGCTTTTCCAGCTTAGAAAGTGAGGCACAAAAAATGGGGTTGCAGGTCAATGATGGAAAAACAAAATATATGAGAATGTCCGCAGTGAACGCTAGAAAAAGAAAAATTGACTTGGAGGTGGGAGAGAGAGTATTTGAAGGGGTGAATGAGTTTAAGTACCTTGGCACTATCCTCAATGCTGGAAACAATATGGTAGATGAAATTCAGAAACGTATTATGAGTGGGAACAGAGCATACTATATAAATAAGAGACTAATGACATCAAAAGTATTAGGTAAAAATAGTAAAATGAGGCTTTACAAAACTCTGATCAGACCTATTGTATGCTATGGTTCTGAGTCATGGACAATGACTAAGAAAGACGAAGAGGCATTGAGGGTATTTGAGACAGGAATTGTGAGGAAAATTTTTGGTGCGGTAAGGGTAGCAGCGGATACATGGAGGAGAAGGAGCAATGCAGAGGTGGAGGAAGCACTGCAGGGTGAGAATATTGTTAGATTTTTCAAGGCCCAGAGAATAAGATGGCTTGGCCATGTGTGGAGAATGGATAATGAGAGGCTTTCAAGAGCGACACTGAATGGAAAAATAGATGGACCTAGAAGGAGAGGTCGTCCAAGAAAGATATGGATAGATGGTGTGGAGGAGGACCTTAGAGTGATGGGAGTGAGAAACTGGAGAGAGTTGTGTC
Source organism: Nilaparvata lugens (assembly GCF_014356525.2). NCBI lineage: Eukaryota > Metazoa > Arthropoda > Insecta > Hemiptera > Delphacidae > Nilaparvata > Nilaparvata lugens. The sequence goes on along the minus strand of NC_052505.1, from coordinate 68,064,767 downwards.
AGGATCGACCGAGATGGAGGAGAATCGTGGCGGAGGCCAAGGCCCACAGAGGGCTGTAGCGCCATAGGGTATGGTATGGTATTAGGGCGGAGTTAGGACTCCTGGTCCTCTCTGCCACACAACCCTTTACAAAATAAGAGAAATTTACATGAGAATACAGAAATAATATATTATAATATTAAGTAATAAGATTACATAAGATTAATATAAATGAATAAAACTCTTAATCAAAATACACTTAAATATAATAAAAGAGAATAATTTTAAACTTAATTTATTAAAACAATTGGAAACAATATTTCAAATTTCACTAGATAAATCCTATAAGAAAACCTATCAGAAATGAAGATCTAATCAAGTTGCCATTCACTCACACATGCACACAAAACAGCCCTAAAAACAAAGATTTTACAAAGTAAAATAATTATCATAAAACAATATAAGATTAAATATTTTTGTATCTGTAGTTGCATAAAGAGAGAGAGGGAGACAGAGAGATAGAGACAGTTGAGGACTGTGCCTGTAGTTGTCCTTTTCTAATCATATTTTATATTATAATTTGTCTGTTAATATATGGAATAACTACTGTAAATTAAATAAGATCCATATAAAATTATAAATGGTTTATTTGCACGATTTAATAGACAATGTTTTAGTTGTTTAATTTACTAGTGATAGATAAATTCATCAATTATTTGAACAATGAGTTTAAAATTTCAAAACTCGTAATAGAATCGTGATTTTTAGCGATTGTATGGAAATTAAACGCTATGAGAATAATTTGCTGCAACTTGGACAATATTAGTAATAGGAGGGTAGCTCCATGTAAAATCAATTGAACCAACGATAAAAAATATGGTCTTGTAGGGACTTCAATATCAAACGTGGAAGATAGTTGATCGCTGCATTCCTGACTGGACAATCTTTGTCAAAAGTAAAAACAAATCACTGCACTCAAGTGTTCTTGTGTTAATTCTAATTCCATTTCGTAGCTGAGGTAAAATTTTCAAGTCATTCAATGACCGTAAGCATGGAATAGCTATTTATGTATTAAGAGCGTAATACGCGACTTTATCGCTCGCGCACTACAGTTATCACGCGACGCGAAGCGGAGCGTGATAATTTTGCAAGACCGATAAAGAAGCATTACGCGCGAATTACATACAACATTTTTTCTACAACTGCACAAACCTGTTAAATTACTTATATCTGGCGGAGTTAATAATAATTCGTCTTCACTGATATACATTATCCATCATGGCTGCAGAACCGGTACACCGTACAATTACCGACTTTTTAGGTTAAGATCTGACCTACTTTATTTGGCGAGCTGCTTATCATCAGCTGATTAGCGAGCGTAAAGAAACTCTTCTGCGCATGTGCGAATAATTAGCGAGCCCAAAGAAAATCTACTGCACATGCGCAGATGGTTAACGAGCGAAAAAGTAAATTCTCCTCAGAAATAAGCTGTTTTACGAGGAGAATTGAGTATGTAAATTCTTTTTTACGCGCAGTTGTAGTTTCCAGTAAAAAGGTTTCCAAACATTCATACTTCCAGATGGTTAAATTTTGAACTTACGGAGCAGCCCTGGTATTAGTGAATGATCAAACTTTTAGGACATTATTTTGTATTCTAAATTGAAAAAATGACAGATTTAACTAAACGCCCGTTCTCATGTTGTATTTTTCAATCATATAAATAAGCTAATGCTCTTATGTAATTGCTGTGAATTAATGTAAATTTATTGAATATAGCTGATTCATTGCTTATAAACTAAGTATGAGTCATTTTATAAAAACACCAAGCACGATAAGTGTTTCTTTTTAGTGATAAAGAAACTAAAAAATTTCACAAAATTTCAACCGATAAAAAAACTGGTCTATCTTTGGAATCTGTAGTTTTCTTCCCTAACTATGTCATTTAGTTGGATTGAATTACCCTTTGTTGAGTCACTCTTGTTGTTACCTTGTAATTTCTTCCCTGACTATGTTGTGTAGTTGGATTGAGTTGAAATACCTTTGGTTGAGTCACTCTTGGGAGCCGTGCCATTCTGAGAGGAGCTGGTCTTCATGTGGTCCTGCAACTGACTGGGAAGGGAGACATCCTCACACGAAGGAACTGGCTGATTGGTCTTCGCCAGAATCTCCCAAAGGGGACTGCTATTCTTCCACGCCAACGACTCTAAAATCTGTTCTTCTACCTGAAATTCAATTGTAAAAAATAAACAACCATAAATAAATCACAGAATGATTGAATAAAATCACTTTAGCTTATTCACTTCAAAACAATTCTTAAAAAACAATAACAAAATTAAACTTGAATTTTAAAAACACTTATGAAGTACTTACTCAGAAAATGTACTTACTCCATTAGAGTAAGTTCCTACAGTCTGATGATCACCCACATCAGTTCGAAACGATCGCCACTACCAATAGTAAGTGCATTTTCACTTCATAAGTGTTTTTAAAATTCGAGTTAGATTCTAATGGAGAAAAAGTATGGATATGCAACAGAGTAATAAAAAATTCGAGTACACTCCTCATTAGGTTAGGCCTGCGATCTTTAGATAATTCTATCTTGATAGACATAGGTTAATTCGTGATTCATGCACAAATAAACAATAATTAAGATAACTGCCAATATATGAACATTTCCGACTTTAAACTAGAGTTCATCAATTTGTTTTACTGCAACCATTTACACATCTCTTATTGATTCCAATTTCAAATTCATAAAAGTGTCTTCAAACATAGAGAAAAGTGTTTTCAAACATAGTAGTTCGACTAAGGAAAACCATAAAAAATTTGGGAAAGTCTTGCTACTTCTATTACAAACATCTATTTACTTACCATATTCAGATGTTTGACCATATCCCTTGAGAGTTGGTCTTCAGCTCTTACAATGATTTCAATGACCTTGTAGAAATGATACGGCTCAATGTTGAGTGCTTCCAAAACCCAAGGAAACGTCCTCTGAGAATTGTAAGAATAGATTACAATTTCCAGACAGCAAGCGAACATGGTGAGATGGAATATGCTCTGGTTTAGTAAGTGCTGTGAAGAAACAAAAATAGACATTATTTCGAATTTGTATTGCACTGGAATACAGTAGGCCTACTACTATGCACATCTAAGTGTAAACACTATCATTCGATTTCCAAATTATTACTCATAACTTCTTCTAAATAATATTTATTCATTAAATCGGTGCCACCAAAATATTATCTGTCAATATTTATTGAGATATGACAATAACTTATGGGATATTCCAAGAAATTTACTGGAATGAGCCTATTATTCTGAAATATCGCTATAACTATTGAAGATAAGAACAACTTAAAATCGGATGCATTGCACTTCAAATCAAATTCACATAAGATAAAAACGTTTTAAAACATATTGGTGCCATCAAAAAAATTATTGAGAAAATAGTAGTTATTACAATAATTTCTGGGATATTCCATAACATGTTATGAATTGTGCACAGTTTTTGGAATATCACAATAGCTGTTGAAGATGTGAACTTGAAATCGATTACGTTGGACTCTAATTCAAATTTTAAAAAAGATTTCACAATAAGAAAAATTTTGGTTATATAAAATAGTTGTAGTGGAGTTTCCAATACAGTATTGTAATTCAGCACTTTCAATTAGACTATTAATATGTGCTACTATCGAGTTGGAAAATCAAACTTAACAAGCGCTAAAAGCATTTTCAAAATTTCTCTGTAGATTTATATGTACCAAGTATTATCAAAACGACTGAGTTCAATTTTCATATTAATTGGTTTTAGCGGCAAAACATTTTTCTCTTAGTTATTTTCTGATTAACAAGTCGACGTTCAGTCAAAGCTATTAATGACTCTCCTATTACAGGTGTTCATTTTTTATTAATTAAAATTGAAATTATCCTATTATATTAAGCAAGCAATTTCTGTATATTTATCTGGCTATTTATATATCTGGTTATTTTTATATCTGGCTATTTATATCTGGTTATTTATGTCCAACGGATCTCGAAAACGGCTCTAACGATTTTCACGAAATTTGGAACATAGTAGGTGTATAATATAAAAATTCAATTGCACTAGGTTTCATCCCTGGGAAAACTCGCTGAAGGACACGAAAAGGATAATAATTATTCATCCTTTGAAAAACAGACGATAATTTCGTCGTCTGTCAATAGCAGAAGATGCGAGTGCTGTGTGGAAGAGAGACAGAATTATGTTCAGCTGTTAAATTATTTGAAAATGAAAAATTCTTTATTTGTAATCAATCAGCTTTTCTATCGAGAAAAATGATATAGAAATTTTAATCGACTTAATCAAAATAATCTGATTTGTTGAAATGATATGGTATAAATTAGAGTATCTAATTATTGTTGATAACAATTATTATTGATATCATTCTAAATTAGAGTATCATAATTTTCAAACTTAATAATTATTTTACAGTTTCAAGTGATTGGTGAGTGTTATTTTGTTACTAAATTTGGTTTGTAAACAATCTAAATTGGAACTTTTCTATTTTCAAATGTTTGGACTGAAAATTTAACCTGATTTCAAGTTTATGGAACATAACCTACTTTTTGAAATATTTATAGTGTATAAATCAAAATTCGGGGAAGAGTTTTGGGCTGTGCCTGTTAGTCCTTCCCCAATCATTTTAAAGAAGTGTGTTCTGTTTATCAATAAATAAATAATGAGCGAAGCTCGGTGCCCCGATATTTATGAATAAATTTACAAAGCTGGAATTGGAGTGTGATTCCCAGCTTTACGTTATAAATAATATGAGAATATCCCAGCTATTTATTAATCAATGTTTTTGTTCAAGGACTTCACTCTCGCCTTCAGTCATCGATGATACATGAGTTATACATTATTATCATCAATATTATCCTTTAGATGGTAGCTTGGTGTCTTGGACACAACATCCAAGCAATATAACACAATTTAAAACACGTGCATTAGAGCTTTAATCAAATTAGGAAATACAGTAATAATTGACCGAAGCTTGAAAAATTTACTTGACTCCATTTTTAAGTGTCATTTTCCAAATTTATTAATATGTATTATATGAATGAATAATGTGTGAATACTGACATTGCAATCGAAGTTGGTCCGCTTTATTTCCTCGGAGATGATGTTGTCGAGCAGTTTGTAGTAGAGGCAGACGGCCAGCTGGAGGCGGTTGCGTGCAAAGTCCTGCTGAGAGTCGCACTGCGGCTGCTGCGATTGATCATCTGCCGCCGCCGCCGCCGCCGTCGACTGCGAGTACCGCGAACAGAACAGGGCGCCCATCTCCTGCACGCGCTGCTCTATGCCCGGGTTGTCCGCGCACAGGCTACCCACAAAAATACACAACTAGTAGACCAACTCAAGCCCACAATACAATACTAATATACCAATAAAATACTATCTATATTCAATAAGGATTATAACTGAACAATTTTATATTTATATTTCATTAATTAGATCGCTACAGGAATACAGATATACGAACTCAGCTCAACATCTTTGCTGTAAGAGATAGAATTAATAGGAACAGGAATGACTGGTTGGAGCATGTTAATAGGATGAGTGATGGCTGATGACCGGATACCAAACAGGTCCTATTTCATTAGCCATTTGGAAAAATAGAAATGCTTAATAATTTTATTTCATTGTTTTATATAGTACGCTACTTAGAAATACATATTTTCATAGGTTTTTATTATGTTATTTAATATGTTCTGTTATAGGACTCAATAGTTTATACTCTGTACAGAATAACTTTTGACTTGGAGGAATATGCAGCGCAGGGAAATGGAGGGAGATCAGCCAATTACTGTAATAGTCATATTTGCAGTTTCCAATTCGTCGATTAGAGTCAGTCGACTGAAGGCTTTCAGAGAGGAAACTCAACATGAGCGCTTGGATACTCACTAGAAATTCGAGACTGCTGACCGGTTGAGAACGGCAACATCACCGTCGTTGTATCCCTTCCTCTGTATGCCTTCTCTGCTGCACATGTCCCTCCCAAGTCACAAGTAATTTTGTACGGTGTATGGTATAATATATTTTACAGTGTAATATTTTTGTACAGAAAACAATCATGCCATTTGCTTTCAAAGTTGTATTGTTTTTTTTAAATGAATAAAAATGAAAACTAACTGAAACCTAGAATAAAAATATAATGCATTCAGTGAATGCGGATACCCACATGCCAATATAAGATTCAGTGATTACAATAGCACTAGTAAACACACCTTTCCGTTCTCTAGATACTAATAAATATTAATCATTTATAAGTGGGATATTGGTCAGTGGAGTATGAGTAGATTTTTATTTCAATAGATGAATCAGGAAGTAAATAGATTAAGCATACAAATAGAAATTTGTAATCAAATAAAGGGTTAACGTATGTACTTACGAGATTATATTGCGCAGATTTTCGCTGGGACAAGCCTGCCGGCCGTTGAGCATGTTCTGCAGGCGGCTGACACTCTGCGTGGCTGTCGACACTGGAGTCACGGTGCTTCCCTCGCGGCCTCTCAGGTAGATCCGGCCAGTTAATGGTGTAGCCAACAATGGCTGGCTCTACAACAGTCCATTATTATAGTGAGAATCACGTTCACTATGAAGTCAGTGAAAATAAAAATTATATCAATGAAATGTTGCCAGTTATCTGTTTCTACCGCCTTCTATAGTGGAGAGATGTGACTATATAACAAATATGTGAGAAATATATTATTTTTTACACTGGATGAAATTGAATACTTATGTATTTGTTTTATTTTATCTTATACTTGAAATCTTTGAAGTGTCATATTCATTTTGTCCAAGTTTATTTAACTTGTTGTAAGTTGTTTTTCTCTAACTGGACACCAGCCGAAACCCTTCGGGTTAGGCAGGACCCTCAATTGTTTGAATTGTGAATAAAAAATTTGATTGATTTGATTTAAAAGCCTGAATATTAGGTTTTGTGAACTTCAAGGCTGTACGAGCGGCTGAAAAAACTGGTGACATTTTTCATTGTTTCTCGATTTGGATACGATCAAGTTATCGAAATAAAAAATATTCTCAAGGAAAATGATTTAATCCGATTATCACTCTTTCAAATATGAGAGTTCAGAGCTCAGATCATTTATAATTCGGTAAGGGATAAATGAAAGGAATTTTGAGAATACATTCGGTGAAGTAGGTACTATATTGATAAAATTATCATTTTTTTAAATAAAATATCAATTTTTAAAAAAGTTATTCCATTCTCAAAAAAAAGAAGATATTTGAAGATTTTTGTATTTTATTCAATCGAAAATATTATGAATAATGTATCCTCAAAATTTAAAGAATTTATCTCTAACCAAGTTAGAAATGATCTGTTTCAAAAATTCAAACTTTAGGTGCTCATATCTCAAAGAGTAATAATAGGTAACAAATGCTTTTCATGAGATTTTTTTTTGTTTTTTTATTTATACATTTATACATACAATATCATTCTCAATTATGAATGAATGGGAAAGGAACAACAGGCTTATAGCCCAAAACTGTTCCTTTCCCAAATTTAAATAGAAATTGTCCAAAAATAGGTTAAGTTTACACTTCATGAGTAAACAAATTCAAGAGTTTTTATAACTCGATAGTAAACAAATTGAATAGATTTAAAAAATATCATCAGTAAAAAGTTTAGCCGCTCGCACAGCCTTAATAATCACGTTGAATAAATTTAGGTTTATTTTGCAATTCATAACAACGATAATCATTCAAATAAGGGCTGAGTCAAACGATCATTAAAAACAATGAATGAAATGTGTATGTCATTCAACGATTGTACTTTTCCATCAATTTACAGCTCATAATAGAGATTCACAGTTTTATTTCCATTTCTTAGATGGAATTGATTCCTTTATAGTTTTTTTTTAATCTCTACCTGTTCCATATTGTCAAGAGATTTAATTTCTCATTTTATAATAAAGAGAAATAATTTGATATCTTACTATTGATACTGTATTTACAGAATTTGTCAAATCCATAATTAGTTTTGATATAATCTAACTAAAACTGAAAACGTTTTCAATGAAGTTTACAAAAAAAAACAATATCATAACTTACATTGCCAATTTTGAAATTGAGATCTTTCTTAGCTTGAAGCCTTTCAGCGAAATCACCGATTCCACTCTGAGATATGATCTTCGAAGGCGTTCCCAGTTCATTGTTTTCATCTTCTGCAATTTTCAATTTCAAAGTATTAATACTGACAGCTAATAAAAATCATACTAGATATTGGACGAAAACGACTTTATCTTATGGAGACACAGGTGACCTAATGTTTGGCTCCTAAAACATTCACATCAGATAATAGAATACAAACATTTTTAAAAGAAAATTCAAAAAGTTACAATAGGCCTACTGAAGTGTTGAAAGATACTGTAAAAACCACTGAGTTATTAAAACAATTCAAGATAGTAGTTTCGGTTGTTACAAATTATTAATGGTAGCCTAATCTTCATGTAGTATTTAGTCGGCCTATCCCAAATTATTAAAATAAATTGGTGGTTTTGATAATATCAAATCGTTATTATTCAATATGGATACCTACCAAAACAACCCAGAAATCTGATAGTCTTGAAAGACATTAAAAATTGATTAAATAAAATTTAAAATAATTTTAATACATTTCAAAATATCATTAAAATTATATTTAATGAGCGTCCAAAAAAGTAGAAATTACAAATTAGAAATAGGATATATCAAGTTAAATGAATAAAGAATCTTTGTGGACATAATTTGAGCAATAATTTTGCAACAAGCCTCTACTACAGATACCCTTATGGAACCCTATGTTTGTTAGAAATAACAAGAAAATAAGTAGGTAGATCAAAGAAAGTCAAGGTAGTGAGTGCTTCCGTAGAGGCTAGCTCTTCCGTAGTAGAGGCTAGTGCAACAAGCCTCTACTACAGATACCCTTATGGAACCCTATGTTTGTTAGAAATAACAAGAAAATAAGTAGGTAGATCAAAGAAAGTCAAGGTAGTGAGTGCTTCCGTGATTATCAAAGACCTAAAAAATTACTAACATCTTCTTCGTTGTTACATCTGTATAAACGGATTAAAAAGATACTGATAATTTCTAATTTTAATTTCTGTAAAAAGGACAACTCTGATATTGAACAATAGACTAACAATCCGACTGCAGCTGACTTGACACAATCAACTGTGTGAAAACGCGTCATCTATCAATCCACCGGGTTTTCTTGTTTTTATCGTTATTTTGTGAATATTGATTCACCATATTCAAGTAATCCTAATCAGTGATTCACCCCAGTTATATGAAAATGAACTATATAATTGACAATTGAAAACCATAACATTTAAATATCAACATAAATAATTCATCTATTGGAATTTACAAAAAGGTGATAAGCTGAAATAAGCGTGAGTATGAAATAAATACTTCTCTCTGTTGATGTAAACATTACCGTATTAACATACAGATTTGCACTTTTGTCAGTAGGTTTTAGAGCAGTCTTTTTTTTAATAATAACGCTTCCATATCAACCCCTTTTTCACTTTCGACTGCTGTATTTGACTGTTTTGTGCAAGAAAAATGATTTGATTCACATGAAAAACTGTGATAAACTATTTCTACTTGAATTATCAGATTTTACTTTTGGACTTACCCATAAATAACCTCTCATCTATGTCTCCGACACTCAAAACATATTCTTCATACATCTTATTTACATTCTTGAAGTTTTGATCAAAATTTGAAGGCTCCAATAAGTCACTGAAATTGGTAGAATCTCCCTTCAAAACCTGAGGAAAAATACATAAAATGATTAATAATAGAAATATTTTCAATCGAGAATTGAATAATAATTGCATGAATTTCATTGAGGATTAAAAAGAAAAACGCTAGAGAATACAAGAAAAATTACTATCCAATTCGAAATTGTCATATTCTTGCTTGAAGAACACGCTAATTTCAAGTTATTGAAGACTGAAGGTGTGTGCACACAGAGTGCGGTCAGGCGTGAATATCAATCAATAGGTAATTTTATTCAATTCAACACAAAATACATAAAAGAAATCAAAATACAAAAAATCACTATCAAAAATAGGTTTCTAATAAAATACAAAAACAGGCTTCATGGTTAATACCATGGTGTAATACTATTACAGTTTATAAAAATACTTTCTTGTAGTGAACCGACTTACATGTGGATTAATTACTCCAAAATAAAGGTTAGCGGTCCTCTAATTGCTGGTTTCAATTGTATTTTAGGAATATTCAAGTAAATTGAGTGAAAAGTGGAAAATGAACATTTATTAATGAAGAACTCTAAAAACCTAGAGTTTATAATTGACATTTTCTAAAAATCATAAATCAGAAATTTCATAGATTGATTCCAAGTCTCCGACTTATTATTTTTCAAAGGTTGTGAGTTCAAATACCTTTTTGATGCAATTTCAGGTGAGAACTAATTTGAACGTGAAAGTAAGTATTAATGTTTTGAGTTGCGAAAAAACAAGCGGCGTTTGTACAGCTCGGGGTTCTTGTACTTTTCTACCAATACTAAAGGCAAACGCACTCAAACACAAAAGGATGTAAGCGGACAGACGAAGGAAAACTCCTCCCCAGGTGGTCGAATGTTGCAACGCACACATACGTCTGCAAATGTCTGCACAAATCTACATTCAGACGTTTGTTTTTTCTCCGTCTGTCTGTTGCAGTTCGTTCGCCTTTGTCACAAAGTAAAATAGTGACGAGAAAATAATAAATAATATTATTGAAAGACGCTCGGCTATCAGCAAAGCTAGCCGACCGCGGAGATAAGGAAGGTACCGATGGCGCACCATCTTCCGCGCATCGAGACGATTTTCACCGCCTCTGGCGGCGGCACAACTCCATCCCCTCCACTTTGGGGGAGTATTTAAAGGCCGGACGAGCCCCAGACCACAGCATTCCGCTCACAACCTTCCTGCTCCTTGTACAGCGGCCCGTTGGCTGCCGTACGTCCCCGAACTCCTGTCCTGGTACAGCGGCCCGTTGGCTGCCGTACGTCCCTAACCTTCCATCTCCCTAGGGCACAGCGGACCGTTGTCTGCCGTCCCTGTCCTCCCATCTCCCTAGGGCACAGCGGACCGTTGTCTGCCGTTCCTATTCTTCCTTCTCCCCAGGGCACAGCGGACCGTTGTCTGCCGTCCCTATTCTTCCTTTTCCCCAGGGCACAGCGGACCGTTGTCTGCCGTCCCTGTCCTTTCATTTCCCCAGGGCACAGCGGACCGTTGTCTGCCGTCCCTGTCCTCCCATCTCCCTAGGGCACAGCGGACCGTTGTCTGCCATCCCTGTCCTTCCATCTCCCTAGGGCACAGCGGACCGTTGTCTGCCGTCCCTGTCCTCCCATCTCCTAGGGCACAGCGGACCGTTGTCTGCCGTCCCTGTCCACCCATTTCCCGAGGGCACAGCGGACCGTTGTCTGCCGTCCCTATTCTTCCTTCTCCCCAGGGCACAGCGGACCGTTGTCTGCCGTCCCTATTCTTCCTTTTCCCCAGGCACAGCGGACCGTTGTCTGCCGTCCCTGTCCTTTCATTTCCCCAGGGCACAGCGGACCGTTGTCTGCCGTCCCTATTCTTCCTTCTCCCCAGGGCACAGCGGACCGTTGTCTGCCGTCCCTATTCTTCCTTCTCCCCAGGGCACAGCGGACCGTTGTCTGCCGTCCCTATTCTTCCTTCTCCCCAGGGCACAGCGGACCGTTGTCTGCCGTCCCTATCCTGTCTGTCCTTCCTTTCCCTACTTCACTGGAGCGGAACCGAGGCCGTAAGGCCGATACATCAAAGTGGTGTCATCAGAGAAGAGAGCGACCTTCACGCCGTCAGAAGCACCAGGAGGTGCTGTTCACGCCAGCTGAGGCACAAAGAAGAAGGAAGAAGAACGACTTGCCTCCTTTCCCCGCCCACATTACGACTGAGCGAACTCATCCAGGAGCAACACCTGGGTATCAATCACCCACCTCTGAAGTTACTCAGGGTGTACGTGATACCTTAAATCTATTCCTGTTGGAAATAACATCAAAATACAATTATAGATGCCTACCTCCAAAATATTTAAATGAATATATTATGATATCAACTAAAGGGATACCGCCATCACATATTTCAAAATCGGCTAAAATCTGGCGTTTAAATGCATATTTTTCAATTTGTGTATGTGTACATATTTTGTTTTTTCATGGACTTCTAATGACTCGCAAGATGTAGCTTTACTAGAATCCTTTGCTTTTTATTTATGCACAAATTTTAAACTAAAGCCAAAATAGTGGCATCCCGACACATTTCCACAAATTAGCAAATAATCAATCTATGAAACAATAGACTTTGTGAATAATTGTAGCTTATATGCTTTTTGTAATCAACATGTAATTTTCAACTTGAATACGTACCTTCTTCTCGAATAATTTCCTAATCTGCGCCTTCCAACAATATTCCTTGATGCTTTTCGCCTCTGTGGCAATGCCATCATGATTCTGGCACAAGTCATGAATAATGCACTGCGGCTCGGAGGGTGGCTGGTAATTATCGTCGTGATAGTCCTTTGGAAGACCTGAAAATAGTTATTGATTTGTCAGATAGGAACTGCATTCAAGAAACGGAGAATGATAGTGAATTATTGATTACAGTAGCAGAGAGCAGATGGCAAGCTGAACGCACGTCAATTTGGGCTCTGAGTTAATATCTCTTTTCCACTGTTATTTCATCGATTTTTAAGTTAATTTTTGTCATACTTGTGTATTAGTGTGATATCTATCAAATAAGAGTTTTCAATTCTCAGTAAGTGGTGATTTAGGTGGTGATTTTCGAATACATTGTGATTTGAAATGTTTTCAAACAAAGCTGTTCTACGATCCCAAACCGGCAAGACGAAAGATGAGGGTGGTGATGACGTCTCTATCTCCCAAACAGCTGAGTCTCTGTCGTCTGCAGCCGAGCCAATCTCACCGGCATGCGAATCCGAATCTTTGACTGCTACTAATCAGATAGCACCTGTTACTGTTGCTGCCGTTGTGTCGTTATTGATGGAAGATAAACTATTCTTAGACAAACTCGCAACAAGTATTAGTGATAGTGTGTCTAGTATTATTGGAGCAAATATCATTCACTGACATATATTTTTCATTTTTTATCATAAAATGTGTTTACTCAATAATTATCTGATAGGAAGATTGTAATTAAAGATAAATATTTCGTGTAAAATATGATTGAATTTTCATTATTAATATAGTTGAATTATTATCAATCGATATTATTGATTACTATATTATAATTAAAAAAAAGTATTATTGAATTTTAATAATTAATGAAACTTATTAGTATATTATCAACACTGCATTAATCACGAATTCTTGGAATTTATTAGTATAGAATCATTTTTCAATTTTATTATTGTAAATAATCAAAGATTAGATGTAATCTTTTTGACTACCAAGATGAGTATTACAATGAATAATTTCTAATTAAAATAAATAAGACCTTTTCACCTATTGAAAATGGGAATTAAATTCTCGTTATCATGTAGTCAATTGTTATTACAAGAACTATTAGGTTATGGGAAATGTACAATAAGTTTACTCAATTGGTATCAATGTTATATATTTTAGGAAGTTCTACTCTGAATATTTAATAATTATCTTTTATTACTGAAAATGTCGATTGTTGCATACAACGTCATTCATTAAAAATAAGTGACTTTATGTTACAGTTTTAATAAGGGTAGATGGATAAAATGATTTAATAGGGGAATTGAGTAGATAGACCTATTAGGGGAACTAAAAGAAAGGTTAGAGTTTTAGGATTACCAGACAATTTTCTTGGATTAATAGGAGATACTTAAAAATATTATTGTATGATTCTTGACTATGTGTCACTTATTAGAGCTATTAGACTTAGGGATCAATGGAAATTTGTTTTTTAGTCAATTAATATATTATAAAATGAATTATACCGTATGAGGTTAACATATATGTGGTTGAAGATATTTCTACAATATATACTGTATATTTTAGGAAATAATTTCAAACTATACTTGATAATTATTGTCTTTGTCACAGTTCCTGAAGGGAACCTCAAAGAGTTTGATAATGATTTTTTAAAGTAAAAACATTTTGTAGCAAGCCCATTGAGTCAAGAATGGACAGCCGGGGTCGGCTGTCACAGTGGAGGAGGGGGAGATGTCATGAACCACAAGGTTTGACATACCCCCAAACATCAGTTCCTTCTTTAAGAGAGAAATATTTTTTTCCAACTTTAAAAGCTAAAAGCTGATCAGACAGTTTTGGCTGACAGACTAAAAACGCTGAGGAGAGGTAGAAGTGGGGCTAGCATTCTAGTCTCCCCTCCAGCCAGCTAGTGGAAAAAGCTTTTCTTCTGAATATTTTCACACACTTTTTCATCGCCTTCCTCCCGAGACAGACCGAGCTGACCCGTGGATGGACATCCCCTGGTTCTCCATTCAGACCATGGCAAGTTAGGATGGACATCAACAGTATAACGGTATCGTTCCACATTCAATTTATTTTTCAATATTGTTTTGATTTTAGAAATTCCAAATTAATTAAAAATGAATAATGCTTTTTAAACTGTCATATAACTTGTTTAAATAAAAAACACAATAATCTGTCCAACACATTTCTGTCTAATTATGTAAAATCATTGGCAACAAAGTTTATTTTTAAATTTTTTAAAATTGATTAAATGCTCAAAATTTCATAACCTTTCTTAATTGTTCTGTATTAGAATAGTTGTAGGATACATTTTTTTTATAAAACCAAAATATGTTAAAATTCACATTTAAATCTCACATTAATTTCTTCATTTAAATAAAATAAATCTGACTCCTAAAAAAAATGTTTTTCTTTCAAATTAAAAAAATCATCTAGTTGATAGTAAAAAAAAACCAACTGCTTTTGCTCTACCATCAAATGCTGCGCAACAACAATATTACAGTGTTCCCGTCTGGGAACTGGTGGATCGCCACCTTTTATTACTTTACAAACAGGTCACCAATCATTTATTACAAATGATGGATATCACAGTTCAATCAATTTAATGTTACAATATGGAGGTATCAATATGTGTTTCTAATAGAAAAAACATTTTCTTTTTTGAAAGTTGGGAAGTTCATTCCTTAACTTTCAGATGTATTATTTTGGGTAATTTTAATAGTCAGTGGTATCTGAATCATCATAGCCTACTCCTTTCTCTCTTTCTCTCCCTCACTTTTTTTGCAAAGGCTACCTTACTTTTATTTTACATATCGTATTTTATTTGATTATTATATTATTTTTCTTCACTTCTTCTTAATATTTCATTAATACTCCAGATAGTTATTGAGAAGAATTTAATTTGATTCATCATATTTCACTCTTGAAAGTGTTTACTTGTTATTTTTTATCGTACTCAATCGTTCTTACTTGTTATTTTTTATCGTACTCAATCGTTCAAGTCTCTTGACTTGAAGAAATAAATTGTAAATTGCAACTTTAAAGATATACTATTGCATGACTGAGTTCAGATATCATTGATTGTGAAGCATGTGTCTTATGTAACGAATGCAGTTGAATTATGAAACATAATGATATTAATTCAGTTTTTATTTTAATTTATTTCTTGTTTTATTTCTGTTTATATAAGTTCGTTGGTTTCTAGTGAGTGGAAAATGAAATGGTACTTATTAAATGTATTAAAGATGATACCATTTGTAAGTTTGAAAGCTTAGAAGTTTGAATTATTATGGAACTGTTCGATAACATTTATCTTGAATTTAGAATTTTTCCTTATCTCTCTATCTGTTCATAACTGAAACAACATTATTCTATATCGATGGTAATTTTCTTGTTACTGAGTCCTCATGACATTTGTGCGATTGTCTTCGAATAGAATCAGGAATCTTTTTAATTTTATTTTGTATAATATCATTTTGCAAGTTTATTGTACATAATTATTGAGTGTGATTGTAACGATGGATGTGTGTGAAATTCAAAGAAGACTCAACGATTATCCTAATTCATTAAGGCTGTGTCAAATCAATGCTGAGTCCCTTCCAGGTCACTTTGATGATTTCAAGGAAATGTTTTTATCATTGAGTTTTGATGTAATTGGTATTAGCGAGTCTTGGTTGAAGCCTTCTTTGCCTGATTCAATCTTCGAATTGTCTGATTACAAATTATTCCGTAATGATAGGCTAGGGAAGGGTGGAGGGGGTGTCGCTGTATACATACGATCTTTGCTTTCACCGAAACTGTTGCATTCTTCTCCGCAACCCTATTCCAAGTCACCAGAATTTCTCTTCATTGAGATCTCGTCGGATGATTGTAAGATTCTCATTGGTGTAGTATATCGTCCTCCTAAGGCGGGAAGGCTGTCTCTTTTTGAGAATGCCTTACTGAATTATATGCACTTATCAGCATATAATATTGCTTGGTGATTTCAATTGTGATTTATTGAAAGATGGCTTCGAAAAGAATCAACTTATGACTTTGATTAACTCTTTGGATCTTAAGGTTATAAATTCATCAACTCCAACTTATCTTCTTCCCAATTCTAAAACACTTTTGGATCTGGTACTTGTTAGTGAACCTAATTTTGTTTCTCATTATGGTCAGTTTCCTGTACCTTGCTTTTCTCATCACCACTTGATTTTTGTTATTTATGACCTATCGGTACAATCAACTGCTGGGGAACATTTCACATACAGGAATTTCAGGAACTTTGATATTGAAAGGGTATTGAATGAGGCAATTGATATGCCTTGGCATCAAATTGGTCTTTTAAATGATATAAATGATAAAGTATCACTATTTAATCAAATGATTGTGGATGTTTTCGATAAGCATGCACCAATCCATGTTGCTCATACTAAACATAAACCAGTTCCATGGATTACTAGGGAGATTCTACAAGCAAGGCGTGAAAGGGATAGGGCAAAAAGGAAGTTCAAAAGGTCTAATAGTGAGGCTGATTTCAACAGTTTCAAAGTATTGCGAAATAGAGTTAAATCTTTATGCCGTAATGCAAAATTACGATTCTACCACAATACATTCAATTGTAATAAGTCTACTTCTTTTCTATGGGATAATGTCCGTCGTCTGGGTGCTCATCGGAATAAGAAGCAAAATATTAGCATTGATCTCCCACTAGATGAATTAAATGATTATTTTGTTGAACCCATCAACCCAACTACCCCTATTAATAATGAGGAGATAGCACAAAACCAATTAATCAACCAGTTTCTTCATGTCCTTCCAGATGAACCATTCTTTTTCAGAATGTATCTTTTGCAGAAGTATCTCATATTATCCTCAACGCAAATAAAGACGCTAAAGGGGTGGATGGTATTCCAATTCTTTTCTACAAAAAGCTACTTCCCATTCTGCTTCACACAATCACCCACATCTTTAACTTTTCTCTGCAGTCAAGTGTTTTTCCTGACTTCTGGAAGTGTTCATTGATTAAACCTATCCCTAAAACTAAAAATGCATCAGCTCCCAATGATTTCCGCCCAATCAATATTCTCTGTTCGATATCCAAAGCACATGAGAAGATAGTTCATAGGCAGGTGGTCGAATATCTGTCTCGTTTCAATTTCTTTGCCAAGTTTCAATCTGGATTCAGACCTCATCATAGTACAAGCACTGCTTTGATTAAGATAACTGATGATATTCGGGTTGCACTGGACACGAAGTTGACTGCTGGTACTCTTTTGGTACAGTTTGATTTCAGCAAAGCTTTCGATAATGTGAATCATCTCATACTGTTGGGAAAGTTGAAAAATCAATGCAATTTTTCTCTCTCCACATTGGCATGGTTCAAATCTTACCTGGTGGGTCGATCTCAGGCTGTGGTGGGGACAGCTGGTGACGTCTCCTCTTGGCGTATTATAAATCAAGGAGTCCCACAAGGCTCGGTGTTAGGTCCTCTTCTATTTTCAATTTATATTATTAATTCTCCAATGATTCTCAACAATACCTCTTATCATCTATTTGCTGACGACCTGATAATTTATTCACATTTTCAAAAATCGCAGTTCACACATGTCATTGATCAAGTGAACAATGATATAGCATTGCTTGTTGAGTGGACTTCTGCTCATAGGTTGACGCTTAACCCTTCAAAAACCCGAAGTATTGTCATTGGACATCCTGGGCTGTTGAACCAATTGGACGTCACTAATGCACCTCCAGTGACCATAAATGATACTAATATTCCTTACTGTTCCAGTGTCAGAGTACTTGGCTTATTAATTGATTGCTCATTGAGCTGGCGAGAACAAGTTACTCATGTTTGTAATAAGGTTTTTGGAGGAATGCATCAACTTAAAAGGATAAGAAGATTTCTGCCCAGAGCTGTTCGCACTACCCTTGTCATGTCCTTGATAATGTCATTCTTTGATTATTGCTGCATCCCTTATAACGACATAACAAATGAGTTGAATGGTCGGCTCCAACGCTCATTGAACTATGCAGTCAGGTTCATATTTGATGCAAGGCGTTTCTCGCGAATCACTCCATTCTTCATGGAGTTGGGTTGGCTCAAATTGGATAAGCGTAGACAGTATTTTCTTCTTTGTCAAGTATATAAAATTCTGGTCATGAGGGAGGGCCCTACTTATCTAGCAGATGATTTCATCCGTCTTGTTGATGTCAATCCAAATCGCAACACGAGATCTCATTTGTATACCTTGCAGATTCCTATTCATCGCACTGCAAGATACAATTCTTCGTTTGTGGTCACTGCTGCAAGACTTTGGAATGCTATTCCTGAACATGTCATTTTTTCTGTTTCACTAAGCGTTTTCAAGATGAGACTTTTCAAATTACTTTTGGAGGGCAACGAGTAGTTTTTTTTCTCTAAACAGTATTTTATTTTAATTTTTTTTAGTTGGGTTTTCTTTGAGCGCGCGTGTGTGTGTGTGTGTGTGTGTGTGTGTGTGTGTGTGTGTGTGTGTTTGTGTGTGTGTATCTGTTAAGAAAATTTAATTTGAGTTATTTCATTTACTTTGTATTGATAGAATTTCATGTGTATTCCTCATTTCTATTCTGTAAACAAATAGGTTCTACTCTTTGTTTCTAAAAGTTATGTACTCTCATCTACATATTTATTTTCTGTTCTGAATATGTTAATTGTTAATTTTTTCCATTATAATGTAGTGCTAGTATGCAATGGGTCTTGCAAGACCTGGCAATACATTGTCATTTGTGATAAACAATCAATAAAGAATTACTGTAAATTACATATTATATTTAAATTACATGTAAGCACATATCTTAAATTCAATTATTATTATACATTTCCTAATTTCATTTCTATTTGAGTGAGAATATTAAATATTTTATTTCTGTGTAGTCAATCATTTATATATTCGATGAAACGAATAAAATATTCAGATAAGAAGAGAAAACAGTCAATTCAGCTGCATCACCGATTTGACATGTATATTGGATCTCTATTACAATTATAGTATTTCCATTTTATTATAATTAGTATGATTATTATTATTCATGGAGTCTTCATAATTTCAATTTCTGTCAATTAATAGCTTTCATACATGAAGGTATTCCGTAGTATTATTTAAGGACTTTTTCTCTAGAAGTGGATTTTATGTTCTAGAAATGTTCTACTTTTTCAAACAGAATTATACATTTTTTAAATTTACTTTATATTTTCAAGTACAGTATCTTTATACTCATTTGTTATATTTGAATATATTTATGTTTAATATACTTTCATTTTCTATTTATCTTCATAAATTATCTGTTATTATTAATCCAGAAGAAATGTTCTTATTTCAATTGTAGCTTCATTATTTTATTCATTTTAATTATCTATTTCAATTATTCTATTGTACTTTTATTGTTAACTTCATAGAAGCAGGAAATTTTCAATTAACAATTGACTATCCTAAGATAATCGTAAATCGTAAGCAAAGGAATATGAATTCTAGCTACACCCCTCTGAAAAAGACAGGGTGCGGTGCTATTGGATTTCATGCAAGCGAGATGGATTTTGAATTATTTCAATTCAACGTGTGGAATCTGTAAATGTTGAGTTATGGAATTTATATAGTAATTCTGATAATTTTCAAAGAAAATTCGAAGTTTTGATACATTAATCGAATACTTTATGAAGAAGCTAGACCTACAAGCTGAGAAAACCTTTGTATGCAACGCATTTTATCAACAACACAATGAGATAATGTTCTTAAGAGAAAAGCGAAAAAAATATGATCACCCTTTACCTGGGAAACTGGGATTTAGAAGATCTCTACGATCAGAGAGGACAGCGTTAAAAAATATGAGATCACAGCAGGAGAGAAGAAGATGGTAGGAGTTAACGAGATCGTCGCTGAAAGCAGGTATTTCCGCTTTTACACACACAAACAAAGTCCATGTGAAATTGAAAAGCTTTGAAACACTGCAAGGTATGTTTCTGAAACAAGAAAAATAACGAATTAACATTATCATATTTTTATATTGTCTTCATGTCTTGTATGGTGTCGCTGTGGTTTAAAGGACAAACAATACAATAATTCAATGTTCATGTGTTCACACGAACAATGTAATTACATACATTCATGTGATCACACAAATATGCAGCCTCCAAGAGGATTTGTCAAAATAATAATAAAAGAAACATAAAACTAACAAATAAAATAGAAAGATGGAATACAGTTGACCCCTGGATCAGCATAAAATTTTATTCAACCCTTGCAGCCAAAGCACGGCCTCATCTGCCAGGTGCAATCTAGGCAACCCTCCAGAGCCGATGCAATAAATAAATAGATGTTTATTTCAAAAAAAAAAAAAAACTAAAACTACTACATCAATTACAGAAAATATTGGATACATTACATACAATAGTTAGTTACAAAAAATTCTTATGATGTGTCTCTACATGATTAGTTTTTTCTGTGTGGAAATTGACCTACTCCGCTATGGCGTACGATGTTCACGTAGAAACGATGTGGTCCATTATTTGGATCTCTCCACATTCTTGGGAGAGTTTGCAAATTGCTATTAATGCATGATTTTATTGCTATTGCATCTCCCTTGTCCAGCTGCCGTCCCACTGCCGTCGGGGCAGGTCACAGCCTGCAACTCTACAGCTGTGGTTGGTCACAACTCACAACATCTTTGTATTCAATAAAAGTTCATTTGTGATCATCTAATCAACATTTTATGAAACTATAACCATTAGCCTAGTCCAATACCAATTGAGTTGGTATATTATAATAATTCAATTGGGCTGACCATGTTGTTATTTTCGACCATGATGTGAAACTTGCAAATAAATTTTTTCATTCCTTCAAAAATCGACACATTATAAGTTCGGCCTACTTCATTCACTATGTCAATCCAGGTTGTTTAAATGTGAATGAATGAAATGTGTTTAGGTTCAGGCTGAGAGTGACTCTTCAGTCCAGTACAGCACGAATGAGCTAAATAAAACAAAAACTAATTTTAGGGTTCAAACTGAGAATCTTTCCGTAAAGAGCTAAAACTAAGATTTTCCTATTGCTAACTCCTTGATTACTTCCAGCTTGCGAATAACAGATGCTGAGAAGCAAAATAAATCATCGAATTTTTCTACTGCTGCTTCTGAAAATGGAATTGTGAACAATAAATTAATGAGAAACTACTTCCTTTCCAAGGATTGAAATTTGATAAACTGATAAATGCTTACCTTTGTTTTTTTGTCTTCTGTTGTCTGGGAGGTTCATTGAATATGAACATATCCACAAAGATTGGCTTGAATTTCTTAAATGTTGTTGTTGACACAGCGAAATTCTTGGTAAGTCGCTCAATTCTAACTTGGAATTCTTTACCAATATTTGCCATATCAGACCATCGTTTAAATTTATTCACAAATTGTGTGAATCTGAAAATAAAAATATTCTTCAATTTATATTGAAGTTTATGAAGTTATATTTATAATATACAGTTTGCTGTCATAAACATTGACATGATTTAGTGGCATTTGAGCTGTAGTAATTTATTGAGAAATTGAAATTAGCATAATCATTTTCCATTAAATTAATTTGTCTATTTTTTTAATATGATGCCCACGAGAGACTGATGCTTGTGACTGATTAGAGGAAATGTTTCAAAAACATTTTTGGCAACTGTTTCACGCTTTCAACGGAACAATCAGACACATCTTCAATTATTTAATCCAAGTGAATAGACACCACCTAGTTTAAAATCTAAACAAATACTATTTAAGACTGTGATCAAAGAATTTTAAGAGTTTGAATAGTTATAATTAAGGTGATCAGTGGTCTAATGGGTAGAAATATTTAGTCAATTAAGAAAATTATGATCTCGCCACAGATAAAGCGTTTACCAGGGGATCATGACTAGATTAATGCTTTCGAATTTCGAGAACACTATTATTGAATTCCATATTCTAATAAAGCAAACTTTTGCAATTATTTTGCAATTTCAAGATAGATCAGGCAGCTACAATAAAAAATAAGGAAGAGTGAGGTTCTCGTTATAATGGTAGTGGAGAAAGATATAACAACCTTGCTGATCCTCAGTCTTGTCAATGCCTTCTATAGACGGTAGCTGATACAGGTTTATTGATTTAATATTAACTGATCAATATCATTCTTGTTTAAAATAATCAATTATATTTTATGCAAGAAATAATATTTTCAATATTCAATAATGTATTTCCACATTATAACGTGGACCTCACTAAAGCTAATTCACAAATTCATAGATGACATACTTGTTAAAATATTGTAGATATACTCATATATATAGCCTAGGCTTATTCTTTTGCAAGCCTCATCGAGAAAGAAGCTGGATAAGTGGATATGTATATCGAATGATTCACAACGGATTAAATTTGCAGGAAACTTTCATGAAAAATAGCCTAGTATAATATATAATATAATTGATGTATACATACCGCAATTTGCAATGCTTCAATAGACTAGAGAGACTAACTAAATTTCCTTCAATTAGAGTATCTGCTTTAGATACAGTTGAAGGAGTGGCCTTGCGACAAGCTACATATAATGCACATCCCAGCCAATGCAAGTGATCTCCCTGGAAACAAAAAAAAAAATCATTGTAACTTAAGTAGACTAATAAAAAAAATTAGGAAGGTTTAATCACAGTGCCAGATACTAGTTAGAAAATTACAACTAAGGGTAAATTTTACCCTTGAAAATCGATTAATTGATTAAGGGTGATGTCACATTAATCCGGACAGAATGATACTGAAAAATAAAATCAATACCAAGAACTTAATAGCAGCCTACGTACCGGTATCAATGTTAAATTATTGAAAATTGTATAATTTAAATTGACATTTCAGAGGTTTAAAACTTGAAAATGCAGTTGATTTAGAGTACAAAATTAATTTGTTAGTAGGTAAGACAGTAAAGGAGAGAGGAGACGAGACCACAGCTGTTATAAAGAACTGCTCTCATCAGTCTAGAAAAAACTATCTATAAACGTTTAAAAGTTGATAATTTTGAAATAATGAATCATAGCAAGAATAATAAGGAGAAGGAATAACAGAAAAACATTAGATATAAAAGTTAAATACTATTATAAAAACAATCAAATACATTAGACAATGTCAAATAAAAATCTAACCTAAACTAATTCTTACCTCCAATGTATACATTTCCTTGATTTTAGTGTAGGTTTCCCAAGCATTATTAACAGTATCTGAATCCATATTCAGATTTTTACAAACATCTTGATATTTTTTGTAAATAACATCTTCCTCATCACCAGCTAACCCCATCCTTGAACCCTCTGATAGTCTTAACCTGCTTCTGATTCTAACTAATCACCAATAACACTGATTAAATCTTACTCACTAGATAAGCTGTTTTGATCAGCAAATTAACATTCAGATAACACATAATAAGGATTCATTAAATAATATTAACTGCAAAATAAATTACGACCCACTTGGATGTGTCTGGATACAATATTTTGATGGCGTCACAAATTGTGGGAGGGGTTTCTTTTGGCGCCTTCCCGCCAAATAGAATAATTTATCATCAGCCGATGTTATAGCGGGTAATTCAAATTCTATTCACTTTTGTTCTAAAAAATATGAAATGCTAGATATTTTGGATGATGATCGAACGAGACGATAAAATAAATGAATTATTGATATTTTACCTTCAAATACTAATAAAATATTAACACTCGCCTGCAACTATTCTTAAGGCAATCTGTCTAAACAGAAAAGTTTTTTTCTAAATAATGAATTGCTCGACTAGAAAGTAGATATTAGCCAGTTGTTTGAAGAGTGTACATCAGTAATTTATTACTTTGAAGAGTAGTTATTAATGTCTGGAGACCGAGCTTTTCTCTGGCTGAAGTACAAAAGCATAGGAAATTTATAACGAAAGACAATAACATAATATATTATGCATAGTGTTAATAAAAACAATATACAAAATAATATTGAATTACACTTTGGTTGATTTCAATTTGAAAATGACTCAAGTTAGGGTAAAAACTATAGTGAGGTCCACGTTATAACAGTATTCGATCAACTTTGGTTTTGCTATCCTTGTCCATCTTTTCTAGGTCCACAACGATGTCAATTATGTTTTTGACAGTGTAGAAATATAATTCATTAATGAACAGAATCGGCATCGCTATTTTTCTATCTTTATCCACTGCCATTGTAACGTGGACCTCACTATACTTTTGAACTATTTTTAAATTTAAAAAAATAAAGGTTACATCTGGATTTGTATATTGTTTTATTAATTTGTTGAAAAGCAGCCCTTGTGAGTGAAGTGTTTTTATGTATAGTGTGTATTTGGAATAATATAGGCTAGTACTATGTTTTCTACAAATATAAGTTGATATACTATGCACTGTCCCACACTAATAGCTTCATAAATGATATTGATACTATAGAAAGATTATTTTTAATATCATTTCATAATATAATAGCATCATCAATTGATATTTTATCGGATAAACGGGTTTCTCCACTGCAATTCTACAAGGAGGGTTCCTCCCTATCATTATTATGTTGACCTCACTATTGACATAACTTCAAAAAGATTGAACCCTGGTCAACATTCTTCACGTAGAATTAAATTTTTTGAAAGTAATGCGTCCAAGAAAGAGCCCGGGCTTCTTGGCCCGGTTGCACAAAGCTAGTTAAATCTCAATCGTAATTAATTCAACGAGAATTAATTAGAAAATGCTTTTTTGATTGATTTATGTGACATTGAATTTTGTGCAACCAAGCTCTTGTTTTCCGCATCCACACTCTCGAGAAGTGCAAGTGCATAGAAAAATTACGACGCTTGCAAGAGTGATGTCTGCAGTGCCAGCGTTTGCCTTTACTTTCATTTCCTTTGTTTCGATTTTTGTCATGACAAGGCAAGCAAAGGGTAAAGGCGATTGGCCTGTCAAGCATTCCTAATCAAAGGATTTTTTTCAGTCACATTTCATTGCAGTGTAGATAACGACAAGACTAACTTGATTGACTTGGTCAAGCTTGTAAGCGCTGCCAGAAACTTGGTGAAAGTGTGGAATAAACATAATATAATGTAAACAAAGGCCTTGTTGATGTTGTTGTCTTCTCATTATTATTCAATTCAGAATTCAGACAAAACAAAATATAATACACAAATGCGTCGCTTGTCGCTTTTGAGCACGTTGACAAAAATATCATAGGACAGAATTAACCCCGTTTACTAAACTGGTGACGATGATATTATTTTCAACACTGTAGACCTGATTCTCCGTTTTCATAGTTGAATAGGCTCTTGCAAATGAAATATACGTGCATCATATTCTTTGTTTTCTGTGGTTGAATTTTGTTTGAATGTATTTCTAAGTTTTTGATTACGGTACGAATTTTCGTGAAGATTATTTTGATGAGCTTATAAAATAGGCTAAAAATTCTAAATCTGTTCTAGTGGGCTTGAATTTTGAGATAAATTGCTATGATCAATATGCATTCCGGCAAGATAAGTTGTATGTTGAGGAACAGTATTTCTAATTCCGCAATTGAATTATTTTCAACTTTTGTATCATCGAGCTTTAGAAAGGAATGTGCGAGCATAAAATTTAAACATCCTAGTAACTTGATTACAAGAGAGCTTTGTACTCAATGGACTACAGCAAGGTAAATTTATCACGGTACAACTCTATTTTTCATAATTAACTTACACCCAAACCTATTGTCTGTGCAAACCTTAATTTGTAGCGTGGGGACAGTCCCATATCTGCTGTAGCTATTATTAGATATACAATATATTGGAAATATTGAATGCAGCATCATTATACAATAATAACTGTTCATTGTATCCGGAATAATTTCAAACTATTGCCATTTAAAAGCAAAAACCTAACCTCCCATTGGGGAGCGTTACCTTATGGATTTCAGGACTGCTAGATTTTACAGAAGCCTGTTAAGAAAAGAGCAAAAAAGTATATCTTTTTCATAGAGTCGACATGAAAACGGCAACAGTGGGCTCCTATTTAATTTATTCTAATAGCATTGGCCATAAAGTCTCGTACACAGGACGTTGCCTCAGTTGGTGAGCAGACCCTACTTGCTGGTAGTGTACCATGCTCTATTTCATATTATCCTGAGCTATGGACTGATGCTGTGTGCCACGCTTCTGCATGTGGAGATATGTTCAAGCTGCCAAAAAAGCCACCCGTACAGTCCATAGGTGTAATTACCATCTACAGTCATTACATATATTTGTGAGCAATGTTTGTATAAGGAAATCTTGGAAAGTTCAACTCAAGTAGTGAATTCCATGGTCACAACACTAGATGTAGAGTTCTTATTTGAGATATGCCATATTGCCGTTTGTCGAAGACCCGTGATGCATTTCCTGCATTGACCTTGATCTTCAATAAGCTGCCAGAGAATTTGAAGATGTTGAACCATAGAGAAAAGATAGCATAAGCTTTTGCTGTATTTTCTCTATGGTTGAACATACCAGAATTCAACTCAGGACTTGAGTGTTGGCTTAGGAGAAAGCAATTTTATACCATTCAGAAATATTTTCTGGACGGCTTTGTAGGCCTTGTTCCATGCTGCCATCTCGATAGTTGTAAGGTAAAAAGTAATAAGTTATAACTCTTGACGCAACCTATCTGTTTACTCTCAATATATATAAGTATTGATCGATAATTAACCAATTAATAATTCAACTAGGCTAATATTTTTTCGATTTTTAATATTAACCATTTATTAGGCTAGCCTAATTGATTTTAAATATTTTTGTCAAAATTACATGGATAATCTTCATTGAAGTTGAAAATTCTCAGCCAAAAAAAATATTGTTGGCGGTATATAACACCCAACCACATCAACCTTATCAACTTTCATTTACCAGTCCAGTATGCTCCCAACTGAGCCTCTGAGAAGTCTGAGGACAGATTGGTTGATGGAGGTTTTATCTTATGTACGCATTGAAATGATAACCACAGTCAGTGTTTCCAACGTAATTTTTGTTTTCCCGCACTGATCCTCTATATTACCCACTAACTATTTTGCATTGTCATGTTGCAAATCTGGATTACGCAAAGTAGTAGCCTACTACTACTAGTACTTTGCGCATTAATGCCGGAACGTGATTCTTTGCGCTCTTTAATCAGTGCGGGAATGGTCAATTTTCAAGGAAAATGTAGTTTTTTATTCCAGTAGAATCCCCAATAGAACCTACTGTCAAATTATCCTTGTAAAAGAAATATTGAGCTATTTCCACTACTTTCACCAATCCTCTATATAGTATAGGCCTACCGTAAGTATGTGAACTAACTTTAATTGTTGAATGACAATAATGAACAGAAAACTTGAATGAAAATAAATACCTATATAATGTGTTGAAAAATCTTTACTGCATTGAACAGGACGCTGACAACTCTGTCTCAGGCTGCAGCAGGTACAGCAGTCAGTAAGGACGAGAAACGGGAGTTCATGGCTGTATTCCCCGACATAGTCAGGGATCTCACCGATGCTGGACGCCATCTTGATATACCCGATGCCACCAAGTGGTACGCCAAAGTAAGTTTCAGCTATTAATTTGTATCTCAATTACATAGACTGATTAATGAGAGCCTAATAATTTAATGAATTTCCTCTGTAGACTTATCAAAAATAATATAAAATGGTTTGACTTGGACTCCACAGTTTGAATATGATTATTCAATGTATAATATTTGCTAGGATCTCTTGATTCAAGGTGAGGTGCAAGTGGGAAAAATCAATAAAGCATTCCAATAATAAAGTAAATTAAATTGATTGGAATCAATTTTGCATTTGGAAGCAGTGGAAAAACTCATGTAGGCAAAGTTTAATTCAATTCTACTTGAAAGTCTATTTCAATTGCTTTTATTTATAAGTAGGAAGAAGATGGACCAATAACAAATAAATTGAAACTACATTTTATCTTTCAATCAACAGCATAAAATTTGACTACGCCACTCATTTATTGTTATTACCGTACTCTTGCACAGTAATGTATGCCTCCCATAATCATAAGTTTGTTGTTCAGCAGGATTTGAAGGTAGTCTATATTTATAACTAATATATTATATATTTCAAATTTTCTAGATATTCAATATTTACTTTTTCCTCAATTTGTATTTTATGGTTAAATTCTTTTGAAAATGATGATTATTCATTCACATACAAGGATAAATGCTTTATTTTTCACATTATGTTTGTAACCATAAAATAAAATAGATTCATGATGAGGTAGACAATCCTTCTATTGCATTATAATTATATTCTAAATACTGTATTCATTTTCTAAAATAAAATAATTTGTCATATCAAACATCCATAACAAATTATAATGAAATTATTCGATGGAATCATTCATAATTTAGCAGTCGCTTCATCAACTTTTCTCAAAAGATTGAAGTGCATACTTTCAATTGAGCTCATAATTCAGAATATTAATTGTGAGAAGGATAAAAAGCAATATACTGTTTCTATTTTCCAGGCGTTGCAGTATAATGTTCCCGGAGGAAAGAAAAACCGAGGAATGGCATTAGTTCTTGGATACAAGTTTTTGGCCAATTCAAAGGATTTGAGCCCTGAAAATATGAGACTCGCTCGAATTCTTGGATGGTGTGTCGAATTGGTATGATCTTGTCTTCAACTCACAATTTTCGTCCATAGATCATTTTAGACTTGGTTGATTGCTGTATGGGAACCACTAGAAGCGGCTACGGAACATGGTACTGGATTAGTGGATCGTTTTCATTGTTCAACCCTTGCAAGTTGATTTAGTTGATCCGTCAAGTCAATTTTCGATAAGATTATACTGGTAATTTTTATATTGACCCAATAGTATTTTGTATTTTCTATTATTTTAAGTCCGCATAAAACCTTTAGTACCCTGGGATTATATATATATATATAAATGAATGTCTGTATTTGTGTTTGTTCCCTATAGACATGAAAACTACTTGACAGAACGGCATGAAACTTTGGGAATATGTTGTGTGAATATTGGGGATGGTTTCTGACCAGAAATTTGATAGGGGGCTAATAATAATTATTTATTAATCCATTTTACAGACCTATGTTTTCGAAATTGTCGGCCGAGCGGCTATCGAAGAACTGAAAGATGATTCAAGATCATGTTGTGATAATATGGTTTAGCATCTTGAGTTACCAGCTGTAATAAACCGATAAATTGTGTACTGGTTAATATAGTACTTTGGAGTTGAAGCTTAGTTGATTGGTACCAGCTTTAGATAATGGTTCCTTAGAAGAATATTACAAATAATTATTACTCCACTATCATTGAGAAACTGGGAAATGTTTCACCTCATGAAAGAGAGTTGTTCATATTGCATCATTAATTAATGAAGAATGACAGAATAATTCACCATTTTTTGGAATTAAGCTTAGCTGATATCATAGCCTCCAGCATAGCCTGTATTAGAGGAGGCTATGCTGATATTCATCCTAAAATGAAAGATGGTAAGAATATGGAATTCTGTGTGATTCATCGTATATCGCATATTTCCTGGACCAACTATTGACAATCAACAACTATGAAAGCATTAAATTCATCTTTGAAACACTGAATATAACCTATCTATTTTTTTTTAATTCAACACTCTACTGATATTAATAGATTACTACCAATTGATTGAGAAGAATATGTTTTCGGAATAATAAATGTTGCGTGACTAAGCACATAGGAAGTCCGTATTGAGATGTGAATGAAAATTTTGATTGTCGGATAAATTTCATGATTCACCAAAAGTCAAGTGTGACATGAGATACATTGACTCTTTGGCGGTACGAAGTTCGCCGGGCCAGCTAGTTTTATATAAAAAATTCATGAAATTTGTTTTTAATTGGAAGTTATGTTTTTCATAAATACTGTTGTGTGAAGCTTATTTTCTCTGATCACAGTGGTGAATGTTGAGAATAATGCAAGAAAGTAATTTTGCTTATCCTATTTTAAATTAATAATGAAATTTCATATACTAACATTCTGTGTTATTGCAGTCTACTACTAGTGTCGTAAATCTTTTTTACTAACATTGGTATTAAATCTCTAACTCCTAAAATTAGCAATGTTTCAAACTGTTCTTCTAATTATCCCACTAGTGTGATAGCCTTCTATGTGTTTATCCAATATTACAGTGCGACATTATTTGGAAGCGACAAAAATGTTAATGATTTCTTAAATGTATTTCATTTATTCTAAAATCTGATTGAGGTTTTCGGGGTTTCATATCATAATACAGTAACAAGGTACTGAAAAAAGGCTCTTTTGGTAATCAATTCCGAACAAACTGAATTTCTCGTGTAATGGCTCTAGAGTGTTGGACAACTCAAATACAAAAAGTTGACCCTCCACACCTGGAGTTTTATTCAGGGTGCTCCAAAAACCTCTGTTTTTTGGTACCTTTGGTACAATTTTCGCCGAATCGTGCCATCGTACAGAAAAATCACTTCAGTCTTACTCACTCTTAATCGTCTAGCTAACAAGAATTGAGTCTCAAAATTGTTCAAGATTTTGAGAAATGCTAATTGACTTTGTCTGTATGCTAATAATTAGATCAAATACATAATAATTTAGATCATCCCCTTACAAACAATACATTTATAATGTGCTTGGAATTGAGTCATAAAACAAAAAAATCTAGCTCTGAAGCTAAAAATTTAGCTTCAACTCTGTGATAAATTCCCCTTTATAACATTTCACAAATTTGAAAAAATGCAACATTGGTGGACGGCCTAGAAGATCCATAATAAAAATATTACGCCATAATAAAATATAAAATGAGTTTATATTCCAACTAATCTTGAATATTTTTACTCTCGCAATAAATTTTCTATTAATTTTGCGTTATTTTTGTTTCAGTTGCAAGGCTTCTATTTGGTGACAGATGACATTATTGATCAGGCCACAACTAGAAGAGGCAGGCCTTGCTGGTATCGTAATCCAGGAGTTGGATTGACTGCTATTAATGACGCTCTGCTTATTGAAAGTGGAATATACCAACTCTTGCGAAGACATTTTCGCACAAAACCCTATTATGTGGACATTATTGAACTTTTTCATGACGTAAGTTCTATTCACGTATGTTCACGGATCTGTTAATCTTCCTGAATGCCTGAATAGTATATGTTATTTAAGGTGGCACAAATATACATTATATTCATATTCATGTCATATTTGTACTAAAATTCCTTTCTAATTTCATGCTTGTCATGAGAGCAACAAACAATTTTTGTAATCGATGGATTAAATTGATTCTCTTTCAAGTTTTCCCATTTATCTTCATAAACGAATTTTTTCATCAGTATCTATTCTATTGAATCTTGGGTTTAGTTGGTGCTGAAAAAATGTAAAAGATATAAAACTTGTTGCAGATCTGTTGATGGCCCTTGGGTCTGAAATTCAAGATTAAGATTGCATTTTCAAGACGTCAAGTGTTTTCATGATCCAAGAATGTTGATCCCCATTCAAGTAATCAATCAGCGAAGGAGCTCCTCACTCAAATTATTATCATTATATATATATATATATATATGTATATATATATGTATATATATGTATATTAATATGTTGTTAGTAAAATTAAATAATTAAGACACCCAATACTATAGTTTTATAATTGAATTACTCTGTCTACTCCTCGTAGTGTGAATTCAACTTGAAACTGTTTTGGTATTCCACCATAGTGGTTTGTTCGAATAAAAAGACGTATAGCTTTGCCCGGTATAGCTTTTCTTAAATATTAAGAAATCTAAATTCATAGAATTTTTTTCCAGAAGAAGGCAAGAAGACAGAATTAATAACATCTTGTACTGAACCTACCAATATACAATGTAACTGTGAATCGATTGAAAGTGTAGTAGCTTATAAATATTTAGGAGTAATGATAGATGAGAAATTGAATTGGTCGGCTCATATTGCATTCTTGAAAAGTAAAATTCTCAAAGCCATTTACATTTTTTACTAATTAAACAAAATTCTATCACTAAAAGAGCTACGAAATATTTATTTTTCTTATGTCCAGTCACTTATCGAAGTGGGAATTTTAGCTTATGGGGGTGCCTATAAAACATTACTAAAACCCTTGGAAGTTACACAGAAATCTATTATTAAAACAGCATTAAGAAAACGTATACGCACTCCTACTAATGAAATTTTTGAAGAATTCAATGTTTTAAGTATAAGGCAAATTTATGTAAGAAATATATTGTTATACATGTACAAAAATCATAAAGATCTGTTTAAGAAAATTGAGCACAGCTATCGAACTCGTTCGTCAGAAGCAATAGGAATCCAAGTTCCAAGGCTAGTCAAAACTCATTCCACTACTAATACTTATTATATAGCACACACTCTGTATAGAAATCTGCCTGAAAATCTACGTAATACCGAAGGTAAATCCAAATATATTTATAAAAAAATGTCAATGACTGATTAAAGGAGATTGGGAGGACAAATATAGAAGTGATAATTCATTCAATGTATAAATAAAGCAAATGTCGTTTAATGATAGTCCAAATTTTACTCTAAATGTTTACATCTTTTATACTTAGAATCCTTTAAACTTCAAATTTTCTCTGATATTAATACCTGGTTTACCCAAGAATGTGATAGATGCAAGTATGAGGACAGTCCGACGTTAGCCAATCATCGCCAAGACCCTCTTCCACACACAGGCTTTGCCTTTGTGGAGAGTTTTCATGAAGTTCTTTAGAATATAATGTTGTATTTTCTGGAGCTACGATATAATAGCAACTATTAGTTGTTATAATGATTAATTTTTTAGTTCAACTGTAAGTTTTATTTATGATTGTTTGGTTGCAGAAGATGTAACGTTGTTGTATAATATGAATATTTGTACCCTGAAATAATTATAATAAAAACCAATTTGATTTGATTTGATTCGGTTATCAGGAGGAAATAGCGAATGAGTTTTCTCTTGATAGGTTATTTTTGTAGACTCTGTGGTATATTTTGGAGGAGTATGCAGAAGTTCTATTTGTTGAAGATCAACGAATGTAGCCTAGTAACTTATCCCCTTTATAGAAAAATAAATCTTCTTTTAAATCTAGCAGAGCAGCATAGGATAAAGATACTATTTACTAAGAGAAGAATTCTAACCCAGCTGCGACTAGCATCAGACAAGGGAATAAACCTGTTTAAGAATAGAGGAGTCTGGATTAACTCTTCTAGAAACTGCTCTTTCTCTGATTACGGAGAATTAGAAACACTAGAACATTTTTTGTTGCGTTGCCCCATGTATAGATTATGTAGAACTCAATTTTTGTAAGTACTAGGTGAATAAAATGAAAACCTTAAAAGTGTTATATATATTGTTTATTTTGACAACTAAGTAAAACTTACATTTATTATTTGTTGACATAGTCTCGTTGAAGTGTTATGCAAGTGTTGGACCGCTTTGGAAGCTCATGGATACCATGTTTGAAGTATTCTTTTGGTTGTGCATGTAGCCACTAGGGCACCGCGGTTTTCACTTCTTCATCACTTTGCAAATTCTTGCCTCCCATTGCATCTTTAAGCTTTCCGAACACATGAAAGTCACTAGCGGCTAGGTCTGGGGAATAAGGAGAGTGAATGAGGAATTCAAATTTGATGTCCTGGATAGTTTGATCCGAGAGACGGGCTGTATGTGGTCGGGCGTTGTCATTCTGTAACAACACACCTAAAGTGACAAGTCCTCGCCGTTTACTCCTGATTGCTGGCCAAAGCTGATTTTTTAAGAGATTTGAATAAGAATTACTGTTTACTGTCATTCCCTTGTTTATGTAATGCTCCAAAATTACTCCGTTTACATCCCAGAAGAGAATCAGCATGAGTTTTCCTGCTGATCGCTGAGTTCAGACTTTTTTTTTATTTTGGCGATGAGCAATGGCGCCATTCCTTACTTGCTCTTTTTGTTTCTTGTTGATGGTGATGTTTATTTCTGGACAAACATGAATCACCATACAATACTGTCATCCTGCAATGATTTTCCCATTGGTTTGAAACCTTTACTGCTCAAGAAACGAATGACTGACCGCTGATCCAACGCGGTGCATATTGATAATGTGGCAGCCATATTGTAACTGAAGCTACTGCTAATTGAGTGTAGCAAGGTCACTAACCCACCAGATGGTCATTGTGTTAACTTAAAAGAACAACATCCTTCCCAATTACCGGATCAATCCTATAATTTATCGGAAATCTACAGCACTTACCTACTATATCAGAGCATTCCTGAGATAGAGATTTGGAGATTCCGCGTGATCAGCTGCTCAATTTCCTCGTTTATCTACTAAGAGAGGATGGATGGAGGTGACCTCCTGGAACAATTTATTTAAGGTTTTCATTTGATTCACCCTCGTATATTGTCATAATATAGTAAAATATCGGGGCACCGAGCTTCGCTCGTTATTTTTATTTATTGATAAACAGTACACAATTCTCTAAAAAATGATTGTGTTTATATTTTACAGCTGGCTATACGTCAGCTTATGAATTTCGGGGATGCGATATTTTGATTTTCCACAGAATCACTCGCTCACTTTTTACTATCCACAGACGACGAAAGTCCCAGCTGTTTCAGCCAAGGATGAATTATCCTTTTAATGTCGTTCAGCGAGTTTTCCCAAGGATGAGACCTAGTGCAATCGATTTTTTATATCATAAACCTACTATTTTACAAATTTTGTGAAAATCGTTAGAGTCGTTTTCGAGATCCGTTGAACATAAATAACCAGATATAAAAAAATATAAACAGATATACAGAAATTTCTCACTTAATATAATAGGATAATGAGGACAGGTTAGTGATACTGTCGAATCTGACAGAGAAGAAAATGAACTGAGTATTCGTTTAAACCAATCAATCAATCGTTTATTTTTCCTTCATACAATGCATAAATGAATGTATAATTACATGAATACAATTGACAATTAACAATATAAGTAAAAGTAAAATAGTATTATTATTAAATACGGAAAGTCCCTGAAAAGGTTAAAAACCTGAGCGCAGGGGCCGAGAGTTATTACTAAAATTAAAATTACTAAAATTATTTCTAATATAAATAAAATTGGTGGATTCCTATTAACATCTAAATTTGAAAAAATACAAAGAAGGAAAGTAAAAAAGTAAGAAAATACGAGATAATAAAATAGAAAAGCAGACATTCATAATGCTTTTTGGATGGTGAATATCTTATTGAAGTGATTCGAATAAGATGCACCCCAAATTTTTATACCATACTGAAGATGAGATTGAATGTAGGCAAAATAAACTAATTTTGAAACGGCTATGTTACCCAACCTGCTGATATTATAAAATTTGTTTATCCAGTGCTTGAGTTTATTACAAAGCTTATCTATGTGAATATCCCATCGCAATGCTGATCAACTATAACGCCTCGATATTTAAAATAATTTTCTCTTTTCAATTTTGAGCAGCCACAGCTATCCTTCGAGATTGAAAGAGTACAGTTTAAATCATGAATATGAATGTGGTCTAGATCAAGAGGTTGGCCAACCATATTGGGAGAGAAGGTCATGAATACGCTTTTATTCGAATTAAGAGTGAGAATGTGCTCATCTAACCAGGTCTCAACAGTCTTCAATCCCGTTTAAGTGGAGAAAGCATTAGAAATAAGACAAATGATATGTGATCTTGGTTGAGAGTAATTTAATCCCATTTTATTCTCATTGTATTATAACCTCTACTATGAAAATCGTGTTATATTGTTGTTTATAATTTTCAGGTATAGAGTATATTTCTCACTATGTCAGCTCAACTCTATTTGTATTTATTTATTAATTCTGAAAGAAAGCAATACAACTTGAGAAACAACAGGCATGATAGTGCAAAACTGTTTCCTATCCAAAAATACAGTATTACACTTATATTACACATTAAACTAAGTGAAATTAATATACTAATCTATTGAAACTGATACAGAAAATATAAAATAGTAGAATGAAAACCTATGAAAATATAGACTATAGGCCTAAGTAGCTCACAACATAAAATAGTGGCTTGAATATAATACGTGCAGTATTATTATTATTACTTTGAGCAAATTAATTGATTATTATTAGTATTCTACCATAGTTTACCAATTCTTCCTTTGCTTTATCATCATTATAAATCAATAATTACTCAAAATACATTGCAAAACTAAAGCTGTATAAATAATATTGCAAGTCTTAGCTACTCAGTAGCTATGACCTAGTAAGCAGAACGCTGAAAAATTTACCATTAAACATTATTTTACAATTTTATTTTTCATTAAAAATACAAATTATTTATTTCATTTTGTCGCTTTCAATATTTAAATTACTAATTCGTAGTTTTCTTCACAGGTTGAACTGAAAACTAATTTTGGCCAAGCTCTTGACATGCTGTCTGAGCAGACCAAGGACTTGAAGCTAGAGAACTTCACAATGGATCGTTATAATTCCATAGTCAAGTATAAAACCGCTTATTATACATTCCAGCTTCCCATAGCATTGGCCATGCACATGGTGATTACAAGATTTTACATTTATATCAGATTATAATATTTGTTTTCAACTGAAATTAGGATTGTAATAACCGTATTGGTTTTGATGAAAACGGGTGCTCCAAATCGTTCAACCCAATGTTTGGGCAACCATGATAACTCTTATCTCTGATAACTCCAATAGAGTTCAACATCTGGAAACTTATTTCATCTAAATAATAAATTCACATTGTTCAAACTATATGATACATAAAACATCTCAATATGTTTTATTAGAAATAGCGAATTTCCTTTGTAATGAAAACAGAGAACGTTGATAAATTGACATTCCAAATGAGTTTGCATCTAGAAGTGTTTATTGAATAGTTGGAGAGGTACAGGACTAGACAATGCTTTTATCAAACTGTTTCACGGCCTGTATATTTTTATTTGAATCTTAATATATTGCAAAGCTCAATTGAAAGATTATTTATATGACAATGTATATTACTGACATTCAATAATTGAAGTAAATATACTAATGTCATAATTTTGTTCTATCGATGTAGAATCCTTAGGAGGGGTGTGAAATCGAATCTTGCCTGATGATGTTGTAATGAATATGTGTGAATTTATTATAAATAGGTAATTTTCTCAAATTATGTACAACTTCTTATGCAAAATAAGTAGAAGGCTTTCTTCAAAATTCATCCACAATGAATTGCATACACGCTATCGATATTATATTATTCTACGATTTAAATTATTTTTTTAATATTGAACTATGATTTTCCAATATGCTACCTGTACATAGATTATATTCTTATTCTAAAAATACTGATCTTGTTGTTGACAGGCGGGTATCAGTGATGAAGAGAAGCATCGTCAAGCAAAAACCATATTGCTTGAAATGGGTCACTTTTTCCAGGTTCAGGTAAATTATCCATCTTTTTTTACTATATTGTAATGTTATTACACTGGTCATTCGTCGTATAAATTGTATGACACATTTTTTATAAAGATACACATTTTAATAAATACATTTCTTATTATTTTGTTGTTTTTGTTTGCATGTATTCTTTTTGTTAATCTCTGTATTAAATTTGTATGTGTGTGTAAAAAGAATTGAATTGAAAACAAGAAACGATTTGCCAGCTACATTCACGTCTATACGCGTGAAAGTAATCTATTACTTTGTTTACATTTTTCTATGTTTGAAAATGTACATGAAGTCATTGTGACCACCGATCGAGAACATTTAGGGATTGAGTAGAAATTTTGTTCAAATTCAAATGATGGAATGGAATAATAGGGGCAGGAGTCCCTTCATATTCAAGAGAATATGGTGGCTGGTCTTCTATCATGAGACTTGCAATTTCTGGATTCACTTTCGCAAATATTTTCCAAGTAGTGGATAAGGTTTGTGTGAATCCAGAAGTTGCAAGTCACATGATGGAAGACCAGCCACCATATTCTCTTGAATATGAAAGGACTCCTCCCTCTATCATTCCATCATTTAAATTTGAACAAAATTTCTACTCAATCCCTAAAGGTTATCGATCTATGGCCACAATGACTTGATGTACATTTTGAAACATAGAAAATAAGTCATTCTCAAAGGCAATATTTTTGGTTTACATTATTAATAAACTATTTGTTGGCTGTTGATAATTATGTTACATCTGAAACTAATTTATTGATTTCTCAATAAATAGTGGTTGTGATATTCTTTTTATTCAATTGTAAAATATATATTACGGTACATGTTCTTACAATATTAAATGACCTATTACTTATCAGAATACCTGCACAAAAATCGAATAAAATTTAAACACGTCATAGAGACAAGTGATAGACGAATTATGCAATTTGCATAGCTGCATAGCTACCAGGATTGTGCTAAGTTTTACTAGCCAGTTTAAAACTGACAAGTCGACCAGGATATTCTACAAGGCAGAACAAACAAATTTATTCTCAAAAAAGGTAGATGTCCTCTTATTTATCACTTAATTTACCATATTCCACATCTTATGAACGGATCAAAATTTCCACTACTCAATAGTAGGAATTTATGTGCTATTATGTGATGATTCCAATAAAACATATAAAGATTGTTCCATCTGCAGTTATAATTTTGAAATTTGTTTTGGTGATATTGATATAAACACAGAGCGTTGGTTAAATATTTTATGTATTATTGCTTTCTAGGATGATTATATGGACTGTTTCGGAGATCCAGAAATAACTGGAAAAATTGGAACCGACATACAAGACGGAAAATGCTCTTGGCTGGTTGTTGTCGCTCTGCAGAGAGCTACTCCACAACAGAAGAAAATCATCAAGGTAACTGATGTTTCCTATTCTATAGATAGGCGATTTCAATTATAATCACTTTTCAGTAACTTATTTTATTCATACAATTTTAAATATAAACTTCAATCTATTCATTCATCAAATCTTTGTTACTGTTGACCGTTGACTGAAAATCTAGACTTGAAACTTTAAATCAAATCAAAAAATCAAATCAAATTTATTTCCATTCAGAATACATTTCACAAACATAAAAATATTAATTACAATTTTATGGAAAAATTAGCATTTGCAAAGAAAGAATCTGAGCGCGGATGCGAGTTGTGCTATTTCATAAAACTAAAATACAACATTTACTAGGAATTTAATTAGAAATATGAAAACTAAAACAAAAGTAGAAGAAGCAAAAAGAAACAGTATTACATGGACAATCCTCTCAAAAAAATTCATTTAGCCTAACATTCAATCAGAAAGTTAAAAACTGAATACGAAACAAAAGAAAATAAACATTACATTAACATCCTCTATATATATATCACTTGATAATATTAACAATGCCAACATCAAAAACACCCCTTTAATTACAATTGTTATATTAATTAACAATCAATATTTGAATTGCATACTTCAATCAATAGTATCAATAATTTAGACAAACAAAATGGAGCACAACCAAAATATGAATAAAAAAAGAAACCCATTGAAAAATTGCTCCAGGTACAGTAATTTTATTAATATTATTTATGTTTTATTTTGTGTGATTATTTCTGTTTTGATTATTACTATTTGTTTTTTATGTTTTATCATCACTATTTAGTTAGATTATTACTATTTCGATTCGTTCTGACTATTTTTATTACTATTATTATTATTATGTTTTTTGTGTTATTATTTCTTTTTTGGGATAAACAACTATTATTTGAGGTCATCAAAAAGTCTCCAGTATATCACCATTTTCCCTCAACCAGTGATCCAATTCTGTAAAATAATATTTTTTGCAGCTGATTTCCACGATCCTCGCTGGAATCAGAAGCATAACTTTATCAATTTTGTATTTGAATTGTTGCCTGCATACATGCAGATCCATCCTAATCTGGTTTACGGTCATTGCTCTCAGGTTGTATGGTGTGTCTCTCATTTTGAGCCGCAAATTACATTTATTCACATATTGGATCAAACTTTTACTATACAACTCCTTAACAGTGAGCACTCCCAATTCTCTAAAAAGTTCATTACTTGGATAGCGTCTAGGTTCACCCAGGGAAGCTCTTATTATGTGTTTCTGCACCACAAAAATTTTGTTTATATGACAGCTGGTCGTTCCCCCCCCCCCAGGACAGTATCCCATATTGCAAGACAGACTGTGCATATGCCACATAGATCAATTTAGCTATATCTATGTCATTTAACAAATTAATCTTATAAAATCTGAAAATTAGATACTTCAATTTTTTACATTTGTCATCAATATGGTAGTTCCACCTTAGATGAGAATCAATTATTATAACACCTAAATACCTGGCATGATCCACCTCACCAAGAACAGGGCACTGGCAAGGGGCCAGCGCAGGCAAACGACATGAAAAATCATGGATTTTGAAACTTAAATTTCAATTACCAATTATTGGTCTGGATCCAGAATTTGGGGAAAAAGCAATAAATGAACTCTTTCTATGATTAAAAGTAAGCTTGTGCATATCTAACCATGACTTAACAGACTTCAACCCTTCCAAAGCAAGATCTCTCACTTCTTCCCATGTAGAGCCTGTGAAAGTCATGATAGTATCATCTGCAAATGAAATTATCTTCCTATCTTGTGTGTTGAGTTTGAGTATATCATTCATATAAACAAGGAATAACACTGGAGAAAGTCCAGTTGCCTGCGGTACGCCATATTCTAATAAATATATTTGATCAGACTTGTTTCCCATTGAAATGATTTGCGTTCTGTCCTTAAGATAATGTTTGAACAAATCCAATGCCTTTCTACGTATCCCAATATTCTCTAGTTTTTTTAGCAGTGTCACGTGTGGAATAATGTCAAAGGCTTTTGTCAGGTCGAGTAGGACAGTTGAAGTTTTCTTATTTTTAGCAAAATTATCAGTTACTATGTCTACAAGGTGCAATATAGCATCCTGGGTACTCTTGCCGGCTTGGAAGCCGTGTTGATTTTTATGAATAATATAAAACTTACTCAGGTAATTCACAAATCTTGTCTTTATTATCTTCTCCATTATCTTGGAAAGGCCACTGAGCAGCAGGCTTATTGGTCTGTAGTTGGATGGATCACCTACATTTCCGCCCTTGTGGAGTAAATCAACTTATAACAAGTCATAACGTTGAAAAACGGAATCTTTTAGAGAATATCAAATAACATTTGAATCATTACTTTTATTATTATATCATTATTATTGTTATTATTATATGAAGTGTTGTCTTTTTCCACAGGAGTGCTATGGTTGTTCTGATTTGGAAAAGGTTCAACGAATCAAACATCTGTATGAAGAACTTGGTTTGCCAGCAACCTTCGCAACCTATGAAGAAGAGAGTTACAATCTCATACAAACCCATATCCAGCAAATATCTGCTGGCCTCTCTCACGATCTCTTCTTCACTTTACTTGAAAAGATTTACCGACGTGAGAATTGAGATTGTAACCAATGAGACTATTAGTATAGAGATTACCACTAATGATATTCTATTAGTATTGAGATTACCACCAATGAGATTCTATTAGAATTGAGATTATCACTAATGAGATTCTACTAGTATTTGATGTAACTCAAGGTCTCTAAAAAGAGGTTTGGATACCAATGTTATTTTTGGAGAAGACTCAATATGGTCATGTGGAGCATGTGACATCGGGTGGTGATTTGAAAATCTAATCCAATTTTAACAAACTCATCTCTTGGGAGCCTGATAAGTCTAATTCCGTCGGAAGACTTATTATTATAATTCCTTATTTGAGGTAAGAAATATCCCATTTTTTTCTGAAAAATAGTACTATTATACCAAAATAAAAAGTAAACAAACCTCAAAACTCAAAACAAGAGGCTATATTGAGGCAAGGTGGTGCAATGCATCATCGGGGATTGTGTCTTGACCTCTTCCTATAGACCTTGATATCACAGTATTAATGACCATCTTTACCAATTTAGTCATTATCATAATATATATCCTAGTTGTTGAGTGTAGTAAGATGTCTTGTACATTTTTACGTTTCTATTAAAATGTC
Organism: Nilaparvata lugens; assembly: GCF_014356525.2. NCBI lineage: Eukaryota > Metazoa > Arthropoda > Insecta > Hemiptera > Delphacidae > Nilaparvata > Nilaparvata lugens. The sequence continues at coordinate 68,022,220 of NC_052505.1, read as the reverse complement.
TACTAATACTAAATATTCTCGTACTTTTTATTACATCTTCATAACAATCTCTCCAAAAGCACCAGTGCTTTTCAACTTCAATTCAATTGTAACAAAATACATTATACTAAGGGAGAACTACAGAGTGAAGATCGCTTCAAAAATGTTCAAATCAAAGGGGATTTCCCTCAAGAGATCAGAGCAATAAGGAAAGAGTTATTCCCACATCTTTTAAAATTGAAAAGTGAAGGGGAAACCTTATCATGATAAGATAAAAACTGATAGTCGATGATAAACCGGGTTTATTAAACCCTACACACTGGAGGAACTGGATGAGCTGGAGGCTAAGTCTGTCAAGCGAGCAAGGAGCGAAGAACCATCTCCAAAAAAGCAAGTACTTCCAGGGCAAACAGTCTATGAAGAAAGAAAGGAAACCACAATAGCATAGAAAGATTTTTCACGAGAAGCAGAGGCAAAAATGAGGAATCGAGCCAATCATGAGAGCAAATACCTAAATCGAGAGAAAATTTTGTTGAAGAAATCGGAAGGGAAAAATGATGATGATCAAAAAAGCTCAGATCAGCAATCATAGCAAATACAAAGAAACATTGGACCGGATTTACTCAGGAACTGGAAAAGGATAAATTAACTGGGAAAAACAAACTTCTGTAAATTGGCACATACAATGCGAGATCAGTTTTGGGAGAGGATAAAATTATGGAGCTTGAACAAGCAATGAACGAAATCAATTGAGACATAGATAGAAATAAATTAGAAATGGCATTTGTTCAAATTTGCATTCATTCTAGGCCTAGCGGAAATCAGGGAAATTATGAAGAAATAGGGGATCGTCATAGTGGGGCACATCTTCTGCCATTCAGCAGCCACAAAAGGAAATAGAGGAGCAGTTAGATGCTTCATTAACAAATAATACTCGAAGGGGATTAAAGAATTCAAATTTGTGTCAGATAGAATTGCGTTCATCAGAATATCGATTGGAAACAACAAGCTTAATATGATCGTAGAAGTGCATGAATCGACATCAGACAGTTCGCTGAGGAAGAAAGAGGAGCAGAGGACGGCCAATCTTTCAAATAAAAATTGAAAAAAGAAAAAAATCTATTCAGAAAAATCTACACAAAATAAAAAAACTTTATTTTATTGGATCATTTGTTAATAATAAATTCGCCAACCTGTAAACTATACCTTATATTGAGAGGCTTTTGTTCGAATTCCAATGCAAAAAAGTTTTATTATTATTAATCCCTCCCAGTTAGACTAGGTGCTCCTACTTCAACTCAATATTAAGAAGTCAAAATACTTTATTGCAGCAGCTAATTGAGAACATCAATTGCATTACAAATGTCAATGATAGATTGAATCATAATTATTACAAGCAGGAAGTCATTACAATAAATTATAAACATAAAAATATGCTTATGTTCATAACAATATAAGTAAAACACACTCATAAGACATAATCATATGACTAGTTCACCCATGAGAGTACCTAGTTGCTAATCAAGCATATTGTCAACTACGTCATAGAACTCTTCTATTTCATAAATTGGATTCGGCAACAGAAATCGTTTAACTCTATTCGTGAATATTTTTAATGGTATTTTTTTTATTTTCTCAGGCAAGGCATTTAAAAGTTTCAGAGAAACGTAATAGAAAGTTTTCTGAGTATTTACATAGTGGAAAAACTTCAAGACTAGTTTATTCCTACCTCTAGTATTATAGTTGTGATACATACCCTGATGAACATAGGAGTTATAATTTACCTTGACATGATTGAGACATTGATAAACAAACACAGCAGGAAGTGTCATAATTTCAATCAATTTGAAGCTATCCTTACAGTGTCCTTTTGAAGGGAGACCACATATTATTCTCACAGCTTTTTTCTGCAGTCTAAATAATCTAATACTATATTTTTGGGAAGCCCACAATAATGTTCCATAAGATAAATAACTATGTATATGAGAAAAATATACTATTCGCAACACTGATAGACTTGCTCCTGTTCTCAATTTTCTTAACATAAACAATTCCTTACACAGCTTACCCGCCACTTTATCAATATAGTCTTTCCAATTCAGCCTAGAGTCAACATTAAAATTGAGAAAATTAACCATTCTCAGACCATTAAAATCATCATTGTTGCTATAAGACACATTGAGACTCTTTAATTTTATCTAAGTTTAAACACAGTAAATTTGCGTTACACCAGTCCTCAATCAACAGTGTAATATTCTCTATGGACCTGATTCTGTTGATTGCCAAGGTAGATTTTGTACTTACACAAACTGCCAGGTCATTAGCAAACAAATATCCTTGGCTGAGGGTCCAATTACACTAGGCATGTGTCATTCACATATATAATGAACAAAGTTGGGCCCAATATTGAACCTTGAGGTACCTCATAACGAACCGGCAAGTAATTAGACTCAACACCATTAAAAACCACTTTCTGAAACCTATCTCTCAGATAAGACTGAATAAGCTTGCTAGCAGATTCTTCAAAACCATAAAATTCTCATTTTTTCAGAAGAACTTCATGACAAACTGTGTCGAAAGCTCTCGACAGGTCGAATGGTCTTACATCAGTCTGATCTTTATTTTCCAATAGCTGATCATATAGGGAGATCGTCGCTTTAACAGTTCCCATTCCCAAACTATAGCTATACTGACTGTCACTGAACAGATTATTCACCTCAAAATACTGAACCATCTGAATATTCAACAACTTTTCAAAAACTTTAGATATAATTGGAACCAAATAGATAGGTCTGAAACTATTGCAATCAGATTTGCTACCTTTCTTGAATATTGGAACTACCTTTACAAACTTCAATGCATCAGGAAACACAGAGTTTAATATACAACTATTTATAATGTGAGTTAACACTTCACTTAGATAATCTATTCCTAATTTGAAAATAACGTGTTCATACCATAGATATCAGCACATTTGCTGGATTTCATATTTCTTATGACATTCTCGACCTCAATCTTACTGACTCGTCTGAAACTGAATTTACAAAAAGGTCTGGAGTTACAACTGTTTAGATATATTCTGCTGAGCTCTGTTTACACACCTTTTTAGCTATACTATTTACAATTTTATCAATCTTGTCAATAAAAAATCTGTTAAATTGGTTTGAACTTAAATCACTAACAGTACCCTCAAACCGTCGTTTACTGCCACATTCATTCTTTAGGATAGTCCATATTGCTAGATGATATGATAAATTCGTCATTTTTTCTCGTCTAGTTTCCCTGAGTAATGTTCTGAACCTTTTCTCATATTTCTTAAACAATTCTTTAACAGAAAGTATAGCAGTGCTCAAGTATGTATCATAGAGGCAGTCGCACATCTCCTTTATGTACGGTAGCTAAGTTCTGGACTATAAATTTTATTCTTTTTAGGTAAATTTGGCTTAACTGTGACACTTCTGAGAGGAAAGGCTTCGTTCACCACAGACTCAACAGTATAGAGAAAACAATTCACTTTGGACTCTATAGATTGATCAAAGTAAATTTGATACCAGTCAGTGTGACACAGAAGATTTTTATACTCAATAATGTTTTTTTTTCATACTACGCACAGACAGTTTAACCTTTATCCGAGATTGTTTACCCTTGGTCTTTATGGAATCAAATCGTTGCAATATAAGATGAAGAGCCCAATGATAAGAGACCCACGTTTTCACTACATCACAAGAGAACGAATTTGATTTCACATTGGTGAAAATATTATCAATGCAACTACCCTTATCTCTATTACCCGGTCTGGTTGTATCACTGTAACATGCTTGTAGACCAAACGATAAAAGACAATTTTCCAGGTGTATGATCTGGATGAAAAGAGCAGTGGACTTTGGTAATAAATTAATGAAACAACCAACTAAGAATGTCATTTCTGAATCTAACCCAATCACAAATAAAGTTTTAAACGATTATTGTACATCCAAAATTGATCAGAAGTTGAATGCAAAACGATCATTGAAGTTACTGGTAGCTAGATAGCTTAGGGAAAATTAATTAATATATGAATAATAGGAAAGGTCAATACCAAATGAGAACAATAGGTTTATAATCATACAAGAATATATTTCGATAAATCAAAGATTGGTGCAAGGATAAAATTTGAACATACAAAAGTTCTAGAAGTGCAAGTAAGCATATACTGAGTCAAGAATGATTGACAATAATAATAATAATTCAATTGATGAAATTCAAATTTGATAAACTTGTAATGTTTTTTAAATGTGGGCACTCAGCATATATATCAAAGATTGGTGCAAGATAAAATTTGAACATACAAAAGTTCTAGAAGTGCAAGTAAACATATACTGAGTCAAGAATGATTGTCAATAATAATAATAATAATTCAATTGATGAAATTCAAATTTAATAAACTTGTAATGTTTTTTAAATGTGGGCAATCAGCATATCAATGTGATGCTAAAATTTCTTAATACTTCTGAGATGTAGTTAAAAGTAAGCAAAATTTCAAATAAAATAGATGAGAACTATAGTATTAGAAAATACTAAAGAAGATTGAGTGTGAAAACCTTCTAATAAAATTTGATATAAGTGATGTTACAGGAATGCAATTTTAACGAGAAATACAATACTGATAATACAATCTTGAGAATGACTTATTATAGTGCAGATAATGAAAATATAATTGAATCAGATCTAATTGTAGAACTTGAAATAATCTTCAAAATTGAATATGTAATATTTGAATATTGAGATACGGTACTAAAGATAAGCAAAGAGTTAAAAAGATTATTGTGAATCCAGATTGGAGAATAGACTTAAGAACAAATTGATTGAGGCTGTTATAATTGAATTGATTAACTAGATTTTGTAAAAAAAGGCTTGAAAATGCTAAACGTTAACATTCATGATAAAAAGATTCTTACAAATCCAAACAAGAGAATAGAACTAAGAACAAAATAATTGAAGTTGATAATTGTAATCATAAGTCAAATTGTAATAGCTTTGACTAGAATAAAAGATAATAGAATAGATTCACACAAATTTGGTGTACAAAATACATGATAATTCAGGTTTAAACCAGTGAATGGCAATGAGAAAAAAGTTGCTAAATTTCAAAATGACACAATGTAATTGACCTATGAATAAATGGTCAATAAAATCTGATTTTTAGGTTAACTATTTTGAAAATCAAAAACAGTAGGCAATACGTTTATGGTATGTAAAAAGAAAAAGTAAACTTAATACAAAATACTTGGCTCAATGTAAAGTTAGCAGCTTCAAAGTGCCAAGAGATAGGACATGCGCAGGCCAGGACATGTCGACGGAAAACTGCAGCAGAAGCAGGACCACCGGAGGAGCAAATGTTCTCATGCACCAAGAGAAACATGGAGTTGAGTAAGGATCCAAAATGATGAAGTTGTTCCAAGGGACAAATAAGGGCAACAATGTGACCATTTAGTGGTGACTAGCTATGACGCAGCAAAGTCACAGTGCAACATGATGCAATAGTGAGACAATCTTATGTGAAGAACCTGGAGCACAACTCAAATTTGTAAAAAATGAGTTAGAATCGAAGCACGAATGTTTGAGAAATGCAATTTGATTGAAATTCATTGAAACCTGAGTCCAAATAAGTAACTTGGAAAAATACTTAAGTATACATGAAACATGTAGTTGCAACGCATTGAATTGAAAGTTATGAAAATTTAAGACTTCAAAGCTTAAAACTCATGATTGATTGATGCCTTGATTGTAGACACTTCATAACATTTGAAAAGTGATATGAGGATTGAAATTGAGTGCAAAAGATGGTTTCAAAACTTGAAAAATGCAGGGCTACATAATCCTCGACATGAATCTAGTAAGATGGGCGAAGAGGAATGAAAAACCAAGTTTACGAGAGATGAAGAAGGGGTAAAAGCTGTATTGTACAACGCAAAACAAAAAAAAACAGCTATAAAAGTTTAGAACTGAAAACAACCTATAGTGCAGTCCACTTTATAATGACAGTATTCGATCAGCTATGGTTTTGCTATCCTTGTCTATCATTCGACAAAGCCGGTGGTTCAATCATTTTCTAGGTCCACAACAATGCCAATTATGTTTTTGACAGTGTAGAAATATAATTAATTAATGTGGAGAATCTGCATCCTATTCTTCTATCTTCATCCACTGCCATTATAACGTGGACCTCACTATAACTAGGACAATCAAAGAAAACCTTTGAAAATATGCATCATATTCTAAAGATATAAATGAAGAAAGAATGACAAAAAATAAGAACGAACAAACAAATCAGCTGATCAAAATAAAGTTGGCAGCGGAAGCGTGCCAAGATTCAAATACTGTCCGAGAGACTATAAGGAAAATTGAACTATGAAGAAGCTGGGAAGTGAAGAATGGTCGGCAGAAGAAATCTAACACCAGGTCGATCACATATTTGAGCTTCTTTTCTGAAAATTGATGTTGAAGTCACCACACAAGACTATATTGGCATTGTATTTAATCAAATGCTCCAGAGCACAAGCCAAAACATCCATGAAAATACGAAAGCAGCTTTTGTTATTATCAGTATTTGGACTATAATGGTATGGCCTATGTGATCAGTGCAGTTAGATTGGTGAAGAATATCTTCTGTGTCTATAAATCCACACATAGGAGCTTTTAAAAAAATAAAATTCCAGCTCTTACATTGGGAGAGTGACTCCTATGTGAATGGATCCACATAAGAGCTTTTCAAAAGTGTGATATTCCAGTTCTTACATTGGGAGAATGACTCCTATGTGAATGAAAAAATTAAGGTACCCATATTCTATACATTTCAAGGTCCCCTGAGTCCGAAAAAGTGGTTTTTGGGTATTGGTCTGTATGTGTGTGTGTGTGTGTGTGTGTGGTGTGTATGTGTGTGTGTGTGTGTGTATGAGTGTATGTGCGTCTGTGTACACGATATCTCATCTCCCAGTTAACGGAATGACTTGAAATTTGGAACGTAAGGTCCTTACACTATAAGGATCCGACACGAACAATTTCGATCAAATGGAATTCAAGATGGCGGCTAAAATGGCGAAAATGTTGTCAAAAACAGGGTTTTTCGCGATTTTCTCAAAAACGGCTCCAACGATTTTGATCAAATTTATACCTGGAATAGTCATTGATAAGCTCTATCAACTGCAACAAGTCCTATATCTGTGAAAATTTCAGGAGCTTTGCCCCATCTATGCAAAGTTTGATTTTAGATTCTCAATTATCAGCCTTCATATACAATTTAAACAAAAAATTTCAAGTGGAAAAGATTGAGCATGAAAATCTCTGCAATTAATGTCCAGTAACATTTCCACCTAGAATTGAAAATAAGCTTGAAAACCGAGAGAATGTGATTATTAAATTGCAAACTGTTGATTCTATTCACTACGAAGAGATAGCAGACCTCGTGTGTTTCCAGCGTTATTGACCTATCACCAGCTGTTTCATATCTTTGAATAGTGGACTTGAGATGCGCGAGTACACTAGCGTCAGGTGATCAATTTTCATAATGGCAAGGAAAGTTGTGTGTATGCGCCACACCAGATTTTTGGGTATTGGTCTGTATATATATATATATTATATATATATATATATATATATATATATTATATATATATATATATATATATATGTGAGTGTGAGTGTGAGTGTGAGTGTGAGTGTGAGTGTGAGTGTGAGTGTGAGTGTGAGTGTGAGTGTGAGTGTGAGTGTGAGTGTTAGTGTTAGTGTTAGTGTTAGTGTTAAAGTTAGTGTTAGTGTTAGTGTTAGTGTTAGTGTTAGTGTTAGTGTTAGTGTTAGTGTGAGTGTGAGTGAGTAAGTGAGTGAGTGAGTGAGTGAGTGGGTGGGTGAGTGAAAGTGTGTATGAGTGTATGTGCGTCTGTGTACACGATATCTCATCTCCCAATTAACGGAATGACTTGAAATTTGGAACATAAGGCCCTTACAATATGAGGATCCGACACGAACAATTTCGATCAAATCCGATTCAAGATGGCGGCTAAAATGGCGAAAATGTTATCAAAAACAGGGTTTTTCGCAATTTTCTCGAAAACGGCTCCAACGATTTTGATTAAAGTAATACCTGAAATAGTCATCTATAAGCTCTATCAACTGCCACAAGTCCCATATCTGTAAAAATTTCAGGAGCTCCGCCCCATCTATGCAAAGTTTGATTTTACATTCTCAATAAATTATCAGGCTTCAGATACAATATAAACAAAAAATTTCGAATGGAAAAGATTGAGCATGATTATCTCTACAATTAATGTTCAGTAAAATTTTCACCTATAATCAAAAATAAGCTCGAAATTCGAAAAAATGTGATTATCCAATTGCAAACTGTTGGCAACTGTTTCAATTGCTATATTAAATGATCCACTATGAAGAGATTGCAGACCTCGTGGGTCTCCAGCGTTATTGCCCTGTCACCAGCTGGATCAAATCTTTGAATAGTAGACTTGAGATGCGCGGGAACACTAGCGTCAGGTGATCAATTTTCATAACGGCAAGGAAAGTTGTGTGAGTGCGCCACACCAGATTTTTATTTTCAATCTATCTGATCTTAGCAGAGAAGATAAATAAAAATCTGGTGTGGTGCACTCACACAACTTTCCTTGCCGTTATGTTTTGTAGGAGTTTTCTCTGCTTCCACGTTCAGCAGTTCATAGAAATATTCTCTCCATTTTTCAAGCACTTTATGGTTTTCAGTTAATACAACTCCCTCTTTGTTCTTGACCCCATACGGATTTGGTGTGAATACCTTCTAAAAAACCTCATTTTTCTATAAAAGTCTCTTGCATTATTCGTTGAACGATCTTGTTCTGCTTTATCAATTAAACTACTTACAAACATTCGTTTTTTCCTTCTCAATATCTTATTTTATTTCATGTACCTATCTTTATTCTCAGCTGTGTCACTACTTAACCAGATCCTTTTCTTTTGCTTTCGTTCTGTTACTTTCTGCTCGCACTCCTCATCTAACCAGGGTTTCTTTTTCACTCTTCTCTTTTCCCCACATATTTTCTTGGCTGTTCCTGTTACACTTTTCTTGAGGTTGTTCCACTTACTCTCTATGTCATTCTCCTCTATTTGGAGATATTGCAACATTTGGAACCAATTTTGTAGTTTCAGCTCAAATTCTCTCTTCGATTGTTTGTCTTCCAGCTTTCCAACATCTATGTTAGCACTACTTCTAGCACTTCTTCTACTTCTGTTAGCACTATTTTTTCATAGTTATGTTATTTTTATACAAAGCACAGCAACATTGTAAAATGTAAATAAACTAATTGCATATTTGAATTGTTTATTATTATTGATACCAGGGGTCAGTTTCATAAAAATTTACGAGTGGTATGTGAAAACATTGTGAGTGGTATTGTGAGAACATCTAGTGTGTCCGCCTTTTTTCTGTGTTACAGGGAACCTAAATCTTTATTAAACAGGCCCCAGATTTAATAAACCTGTATTGATTAGAATCATCACACCTGTTCAATTGCCTGATTGTTGCCATGCAATAAAATTAACATTGACCAAGGCTATGGAAAGCCTCGTATGTGACTTTTATCACAAGTGGAATTCCTCCTATGTGACAATTCATTCATTTTTCAATAATTATGATAATTTTAAAAACCACTACAATGGAATGAATACTCATAGGATAATATTATGGAGCATTGAAGGTTTTATTATGTACAAAAAAATGTTTTGACAATTTTTCAATGAAATACCAGAAATTTGCAGTTGTTTTTTGCTGTCCTGAAAAAACAAATTCAACACATACGAGGTTTCCTAAAACCAGCGACGTTATGCTAGTTTGTATAAAATAAATTGAGACTTCATCCAAAGAAATTACATAGCTTTACAAATGGTGAAAAATTGAACTCTCTCAAATATCAAATTAGACCACAAAATTGTATGTAAAATTATAATCCCCGATATTCCAGTATTGCTGGAAAAGTTTGAGGGTTGAAGTATTAAACAGAAATTACATTTTTCAAAAATTGAAAACATCGCGAAAATAATATGCTTTCCTTTTGAATATTACTTCTTTCAAAATTATGGGATGTTGTAATAAGTGAGAATTCTATATAAAAATAATGGCGAGGATGTCTCATTTCCATTGGATCATTTTTATCCGACTTATATTCATTTTTCAATTAATGATTATGTTCGTAAATGTCGAGATATTTCGAGCAGGAAACATGAAATTTTCGACGATTCCAGGCAATAATTCAAAAACTTTTTTTTATTCTCTGATGTTTTTTTGTGATTGCATGCAATAACTATATGAATGAAAGCTTAGTAATTCAAACATTCTCTGTATCAAATATTGCATCTTCTCCAATCAAGATTACAGGGGATAATGTTAACTGTAGCAGATTCAGGAAAAGAACTAGAGCACAGGTAGTTGGCCTGAGCCCTGGAGATATTGTTACAGTTGGAAGGAGGATCAGCTGTGGTTTGATGTGGGATGTGGAACAGAACAGGTAGGCTCATCAGTCGTGAGAAATCGACAGCAACAGGTGCACTGACTGATTCAGTGATTCGGGTTGGGCCGTGTGACCTACCGGAGGCTAATTTTGTGATGTATCTTTGGTTCAAGAAGATATAAGATGTAAGATATATCATATCTCTTCTCTCTAGTTTAAGCCTTGCACACACAAGGAAGGTCGATTGCGAGCGACCCTACATCATAAGCTACACCTCGACACATATGAAATTCGCATGACGGCAACGATTCCTTCCACCATTTAACAAATAAAGGTTTGAAAGTTCACTTGCTTCCGTCACTGTCTTACGAATCGCAGTGCTGTCTACAAGGCTTATGACTCGATAATCTCCAGGACTTGAATAAACTGAAGCATTTATCTGCTGTAGGCCTACTCAATTTCATTCAAACATACATGGCATAATTATTTCCATATGGAATTTATTGAAAAGAAGCTTCATTATCGTTGTTATATTCTCATTTATACCGATCTCTGTGCAGTGTTTAGTGCAATGAGTCTATCAAGACCTAGCACGTCAGAATAAAAATCAATCAATAAATGTGTTGATTTTCTCCAACCTTACTATTTTTCATCTTTGCTGAGCATAATGCCTGACAATTAGTATATTAAGATTAATGGTAATGAGAGAGATGATGAGCAGATTGGAAGTTTTGGTCAATCTCCAATTCACTGGGAAATGACGATATGGGAAGCTGTCGCGCTGAAGGTCACTATGCTGGGGCTGGATAATAATCGATCACCCGTTCTATCATAAATAATTGACAATGTCGCAAATATTAGTATTGTAGTAAAAACGGCAAATCCTCTGATTGATGGTTGTTAAGTCCCTGCTTATTCTATAATTATTGGAAAATTCAAATTGGAAGGTTTCCAATAAGTTTGTTATTTTAGAATAGCAACCTAAATTGCTTCATATCAAATCATATTGTATTATTACTGTTGGTGTTGAACCTAATGTTCTTGATTGAATCAATAATATTTAAAATTTCTACAGGATGTGAAATTTCTGTAACTTACCAATAATCAGCTGATAGTTGCAGTGATAGTAGTTTTAATTTTTCTGCTCAAAATTTTCAAGTTTATTTCAATATTATTGAAACTCTCAGATTGTTTAGTGTTATTTCCGGCTCTTATCAACCCTTCAAAATTCAAAATTCATCAGTCATATCTCAAATAGGTATTCTCTGAGTGTTATTCTTTGGTGAAAACAGAAATTTTAAACTTAACCTCACTTTGGACTATTTATGTGCCAAAATCAAGGAATTGAAGAAGTTTTGGGCAATTGCCTGTTTCTCTTTCCAAATATCGTGTTTGTGACAGTTCTAATAAATGAATAAATAAATAAATGTAAATGAATAAATAATGCTACTATTTGAAATGATAAATATTTTGAAAACCTTCCAATTTTATTATTTTAAATTAAAGTGTGAGCAGGGACTCAATATTTATTTATTACAAGAAAAATATAAATAAATGTATATTCATCAAAACAGTGAATAATTTGTGAATTTCAAACTAACAAATAACTACTGAAGTTGATGTTTGTGTTATTATGGTCAATATAAAATAAATTCCATATTATGAGTTGGGTGAGAACGAACCTATTCCCATCATTGTGTAGTTTGGCCTAGCAGTGAAAGTGAAGATGGTTCTTCTGAGAATCATAGTTTCATAGTGGTAGTAATATTATGACGATTATTGCAGGTTGCCAAATTCTTGCTAATCTGAAGTGGATGTCAAGTAGCTGTTGAAGTTTTTATTTTCAGTTTTGTAACAATATTTTATTGTTGGCATGGATTGAGTTTCTCCACTTCCGTCCTTCAGCTTCAACAGGAATGTCTCTCCCACAGACTCTCACAAATGGTGAATGGCATTGGCAAGATGCACCCACAGGCCTATCTGCCGTATCCCATCTTATCAGCAGATGCAATCGACCGTAACTAAACACATTATTAGGGCGCCTCTTTCAATATCACTACAAAAGTTTCCTATCTTCGATTTGAAACTTCTACTGACATAATCAGAGTGGCCAGTGACAGGTGAATAACTTGTACATTTTTTTGCCACAACAGTAGGCCTATCCCATCAGCATCTTCTACACATGCTCTGCTCCATCAACCCTCAAACCTTGGAATTTTCGTTTAGACAAAAACTAGTAGTTCACCATAAACTTAACTAATTGTTCATTAAACGTCTAGTTAGTCCAGGCGCTGGCTTACATTGAGCATACAGGAGAGAGGCAGAGAATTTGACTTCGGATTATTGTTAGGGGATCTTTAGTGTATATGAAACTCGATGTCGTCACGTCCCAGGATGGTCGACAGATTGGGGGAGGGGGTAAGTTGTAAAAAACGCGCGCTTATAAAATCGCTTTTCCTGCAGTTACTCCATAGTACAGCTTTGACTTCTTTTTGAATATTATCTACATATAACTGGCTTTCAATATGGTCCTCTACATTTTTACGATAAACCGCATAGTTTTTCCGTAAAAAAATAAAATATCTCTAAAAATGTATTTTTTTTTGTTACGGACTTTTTTTCATTTCTCGAATATTCAAAGAAAAAGTTTAAAAAAAATATTCAGAGAAAATGGCTCCCAATAAACGTTGTAGGCCGTATCCAATGATGTACGTTATTTTCAGTTTGGGCGTTACGATCATAGATGCTGTGGTGGGAGGGGGATAAGTAGTCCACCCCTTTGATTAATGCACGTAGTTGCCTGCCTATCGCATCGTTCCTACTAGTCTATGCATTCAAATTATGTATTTCAAGAAAGCTCTCTTATGTATTTTCGGTTACTGAACACGATTTTTCAACTCTCAAGCCTCAATAATTGACAATTCTCATCATATTCTACAAATTATGGTCAAAATTACAAATTTAATCTCATTTTGCAAGGAAACTTAGAAATGATTGTTTGAAATAAATAACACTTGGCTTTTAAAAAATATATTATTATTGTTTCTTGTACCATACAGTGTAGTAGACTAATTATGTAGCAGTATAATTGTGTAACATAGAAATGTTATATTATATTGTATTGTTTCCTTTTTTAAAAGAAATATGATTTTTTTAATATTAGTTTTTATGAGCATAAGTAGTTGGAAAATGTGGCTTATGACTTGGCTATAATTGTTATTATGACTGCATTTGGCGATGTTTAGATGCGAAATATTTCTTTGTATTCTTACATTGTTATATTTTTGAGCCGTAGCATTTGATAAATTTAGATAATAACCAATTTAATATTTGTTTTGTTTCTTCTTGTAATATTGTAGTGTTGTTTATGAGAAACAATAAATTCTATTTTATTTTATTCTATTCTATATTAAGATAGAATAATGATTACATATATGTGTTTATGTTTTATTGTTTTTATTTCAAATTTATTGTGATACGCGCGCTGCAGGCTAAATTATTAATTACACACTGACCACACTTACTTGATGTATTTGGTCAGTTAATTTTCAGAAAATGTTTGTGAAGTTTCTCAGTTTTTCATGGTCGAAATAGGAATTCATTATTCATTATCATGAAAATTTTTTTTAGTATGGAAAGGTTAAGCTTTCGTGAATTTTTAGATTGTCGTGATCTTTTGAGAAATTATATCCAATATAATAAATAATAATTATATAAATGTATCAAAACAAAATGAAATGAAAATTCAAATATTCATTCAAAGTGTTTTCTTACAGTAATATTATAATGGTATTTCACTCTTGATTGGTTCGTCCAGTATTCCCGTTCAGACCGTTTTGAAATGGTAACAAGTTGAATGTATTCCTGCACGTAGATATTGTCTACTAATTCCTTAAATAAGTTTGTGCACAGGTACAACGAACGTTAAGTCTGAAGCTGTCAGATTTTACTGGAAGAGTTGATTTGTTCCTTATAGAGAAGATAGATTGAAAATTGTAATTCTATATGGGCCCTTAACACAGGTTTCTCCTTTTTTCTCGAGATGTTGTATATATATATATATATATTCTCTCGCAATCAATGAAATCCTCTTCACACAGTTCTTCCTAACCTATTTTCTTTAGTGAAGGGGATTTTTTGGATTTTATCTTAATATGAATTACTTTCTTCGTCCGTAATTCACTAGTAGTACCACTGCCTGAGAAAGCATGAGCAGCTGTCAAAATATTACATGAGTCTTTTCCATATTCATTTGCAACTACGTGACATCCTAGATAATTATTTCTTATTCGTCGTATTCCCGTAGATTATCCACAAAGCGTTAAAATTCAATTTTTCTAGTTCCTCCCATACCCCTCTCTATGTACCCCTCCCATACCTCTCTCTGGTTATGTCGAGTGAGTAAACGTGTGTCAGTTCGGCTCCGTCTTCTAACAGATATTTCGTAGGGTTATACAGTTCAATTCACTTCAAATTATACATCTAGTTATTCAGTTTCTCGAGCTTAATTCAATAGTGGAATTATATTTTTGATTAACTCACACTCTTTTTATTTATCTTGAAAAAACATTCCTAATTATTCAGTCTACCTTCTCGCCTGTAAAAGTGTAAATCCACCTAACGGTACACGATGGGTCGACCAAACAGAGGCACGCCGAGGAATGAGGTCAATGCTCCGAAGCCAGGGCCAGCTATTTCTGGATCACTGTCTGAAGAGACCCTCCGAATTATTCGACAGCAAATCGAGGAAACTGTGCATCATGCTGTATCTATGGCAGTGAAGTCCATTTTTGAGGAACTTCAGGCATTGAAGGAGGAGAACAAACAGCTGCACAATAGAATTCGTGAGCTAGAGGTGTCTTGTCACCTGAAGGTCGACGACCTCGAGCAATACGGGCGCCGACATTCAATACGTATTTTTGGGATCCCAGAGAGTGACAAAGAAGACACGGACCTGCTGGCGCTTGATGTCTTCAACAAGAAGCTGAACGTGCCCGTGACTCTGGCGGATGTCAACCGCTCGCATCGCGTTGGTAGGCGTCAACCACCTCAACAAGGGCAAGCTAAACCCAAGGACCGACCCATCATAGTACGACTCTGCAGCTACCGGACCAGGAAGATGATCTTTGACGCTAAGAGGAAGCTGAAGGGTTCCGGCGTCACCATTCGCGAGGATCTGACTGCGGAGCGTCTCAAGATCCTCAACGCTGCGGCCGACCGTCATGGGCATAGGAATGTCTGGTCATCGGACGGGAGGATCAAGATCTCTATCGGCGAGGGAGGATCCAAGAGGGTCCATACAGTCGAGAGGATGACCGACCTTCAAAAAATAAAGGTAAATTAAATCATTTCAGGATTCGATGACTAAGGTGCCCTTCACTACAATAATAGGAAATTCGTATTAATACATTTCACAGTAGATATACCTTGGCATTTTTCATGAGCTGGCTTTCTGTTCTATAAATGAATCTTTCCACTGCTATTTATGATTATATATGAGGCAATTATTTCAAACTAAGGAGATCCACATTTGTTAATACTGATTAATAATTTATCTTGATATTAATTCCCAAAACTACGTTCGATGCATCAACTACTATACTCCAGAGGGTACTTAGAGAATCATTATCTCTATTCTTACTAATAATTATTACATCTCTTACCAAAATTATTTCCATAATTAATAATTTTCGAAATGCTGAATTTCAAATGAATTGGATGATTAACATACGTTATAGATAAGGATGTAATCTATAGGTAAAGATAGTAATCTCTTATATAATGATATCTTCTACTGTTGCCACAGCTTGAACAATAGAAGCTAATGTGTGAAGAATTATTGATAGAGCAGAGGGGTGGGTAGTCTGTTCATATGCTTATATAGGGGCTGTGTTTCATTTAATGTTATCTTAGACATTCATCACTTAACTATTACAGTTCTCAATTTACTACTTTTATTGTTATTGCAACTCCCAATAGTTAATTATACTTCTAATACTATATAATATTTTTCACACTTCACCGTTCAATACTATTTAAAACTCATCTAAAATAATCTAGCACTTTCTCCATCGTCTCCTCTACTTCTTATTTTTTCTTTCTCGTTTCTCTTCTTGATCTTATATTTATAATGATTACTTGAATATTGTTGTTTGCGATGATGATTATTATTCTTTTCTATTCTTCTTCTCCTTCTCCTTCTTCTTCTTCTTCTTCTTCTTCTTCTTCTTCTTCTTCTTCTTCTTCTTCTTCTCTTCTTCTTCTTCTTCTTCTTCTTCTTCTTCTTCTTCTTCTTCTTCTTCTTCTTCTTCTTCTTCTTCTTCTTTCTTCTTCTTCTTCTTCTTCTTTCTTCTTCTTCTTCTTCTTCTTCTTCTTCTTCTTCTTCTTCTTCTTCTTCTTCTTCTTCTTCATCTTCTTCTTCTCTTTCTTTTCTTTTCTTCTTTTTCTTCTCTCCTTGATTAATTCAAGATCACAATGCGATGTTCTATTTCTTATTCTATAGTTAAGTTTCATAAGTTGTCACGTTATTCTTTATTTAAATAACGATTAGCCTCCTCAATACTTTTCCTCAATACTCGTATAAGTTATCTATACTTTTCAATATGGGTATTGACTTAATTTCAAATAATTATTCAATGAGCTCGGCTCTCATCATCAGTCCCACGTTGGTACGGCATGTTTTTATGTCGTATCCGTGGCCTATCACGTTGGGCGACATGTTTTTATGTCACATTATTCTTTATTTAAATAACGATTAGCCTCCTGCTTGGCATCAGTCGGTAGAGCATGAATATTTGATATAATTATATATTTAGGTCGTGGTTTTTTAATAGAATTCAGTCTCATAAAATCTTTATAGGCCCAGGTATGAGCTTCCCCTATAACTCTTGTAATTCATTAAAAAATAAATATGATACTTATACTATAGTGTTGAGGAATTAAAATAAATTGCACACCATAAACATTTTGATACATATATTAAACAAATAATGCAAAAAATAGATCGAGGCAAAAAATATATAAAGAGCGATAAAAAATATAATATAAAATAAAAATAGAACAATAATTGAAATCAGTAAAATATCACAGGCTAAACTTTATACTCTAGATTTATGGCACGAATCATTACCATGTGCCTTTATCTTAAAATCATATGCATCCTTTTGCATGTAGCTGCGATATGCGCTTGCTAATACTTGTCGACTTGGACAATTCAATTAAAAATAGGTTCTTTAAGATCAACTTGATAAATTGGCAACTAATAATCCAAATATATATATATTAAATTCTCTAGTACTTAGTAGATTTCTTTGTATTGAATATATATTTTATCTCAGGGTGCAAGATTCGGCACCTGATGGAATAGGTAGAGCAATTCATCTAGTGAATTAGAGCTATAACAAACTATCGCAAATTATATTGCAAAAATTAAAGATCATATGAATGTGTTTTAATAGCCTAGATTTTATACTTCTTTGATCCAATGGAATTTTCTGAAATGTATTGATCTATTTTTTCCTTCAATAAAATACCTTTAATACTAATTTTACTTGCGCAAGTATTTTTCTTATTAAATTCTTAATTTATAATAAAAACCCTTTCGACGAGCTAGCTTTGATCATTAGATAGATTCGAAGCACTAGGGCGCCCATCACTAATTCAATATTTATCACTCACGTGTCGAAAATCTTCTTATAAGCCGCCGATGTCGATCCAACTCCTGGTGGTCCTGGAATATGGTAGCCGGAATCGTCTCTTCCAAGGGGTTATAAATTATTTGAAATTGAAAATGACTTCTGCTTTACAAGAGCATCACAAAGTCCTTTAAGAAATTTAATAATTTGATCTAACTTTAACTTTTACAATTTATTAGCAAGGTATTACGCTCTAAAATATTTAGGGTCCTCTCATGGTGGCATTTGGCTGGCGAGTGATGGTTCTCCTTTCTCAATTTTACAAATCTTATTTCCGACTTTCAAATTAACATAAAATTTGAATATCTTAGTCCTCCGCCATTTAGGTTCAAATAGATCGTACAAAAAATATCAAATTATTACTTAGGTTGTGTGTTTAATAATTTCTTTGCCTTCGGGCCATATCTATAACATAGACTATACAACAATTTAACATAAATCCGAACATTTATAGAAATATATATAAATATTTTTGAATTGGCCTACAATTGCCGCCTATTAACTGCTATTGTGCTATTGGTGCATGCAAATTTGATTCAGTATTCATGCGCCTGGTACCTCCTATTTCCTGAATACACTTAATTATTTTTATTTGGTTTTTTACTTATGCTCTCTACATGCTAGCTAATATTCTATATACTAATATTTATATCATGCTTCCTAATAGTTAGCCACGTGATCATGTGTTCTTTCACATTGCATACTGTTTTGTTGCAATAGAGCTCTGCCAAGGGGTTTGGTCAGATTCTACGTTGCTCGATTCGGTCGATCGTTAGGTCGCCGATCACTGAATGCATATACCTAACCTCAATCTTCAAAATATTTTATATAATAATATATTTATTAGCAACAAATTCTTTCAAATCCTTTTTAGGTTTTTGTACCGTTTAGCCAGAACAAGCTGATGCTATCTAATCTTAATTGTTATCTATTTGGCGATATTAGCCAGTTACTTTATTTCAGACCTATTAATATTTCGGTTAGGGATTTTTATCTACCCAAATTCCGATATTTTACACTTGCCCCTGGATTTGAATTCAAAATATTTGAGAATCACAATGTTTTTAATGAAAATCCACCCTTCAATACATCGATATATACCATACTTTATTTATAAATTATACTCTCAGACTTTTATCACAGTTCGCAGACCTATCTGCTGCACCTCCTTTAGACCTCTATCAAATACAATAACAAATTCTCCTCCTCAACACACATAAAATATCATAAATATAATCTTCTAAACGCATTCCTCCTTACAACACTTAAACATAGTATTTTTAAATTCGCCGCTCGCAGGGCCGCCAACCTAACTACACACATTCCTTGATTCTCACAATTGATTCTTTTCAGACAATAATTTCGATGTACAAAACTTCTGGGCTTATATTTTATAGTTCTTCTTAGGTCTTAATATAAATAATTTTCTATACATCAGGTACAATACTTTTCTTTTGCTAATGGCTCTTTGGTTTTGGGTAGCTAGCATTCACTTTAGGTTTTTTCAGGGTACAAACATGGCATAACTAAAGGTAATAAATATAAAACATATAAATAAATATACTAACATTAATAAATATAATAAATAACAGTAATAAATAACATTTTTGGGTTACAATACTTTTTTATAATCATATGTTTAACAGACGTTACATATTTGATTTAGGTGGCTTTGCTCAGCTGGTCGCTGTCTCTATCTTCATACTGCTTACGTCATAACTGGTTGTCGAGTCTTGCAAGTAACCTAATTTCTACATTTTTCCTCTTTAAAGGTAATTAACAAATCTTAAATATTTTATCCCCACTTTTGTCCTTTTTTTTTTTGATGTAACTAATTTAATTACATAATCAAAAATTATTCCCTTGCTTGTTGCAGGTTTTGATAGTTGGAAGGAAACGAAAAATCTGATTTGTTGACACGAGGTGGCTTCATCAATATTAAATTTATTAAGAAAGGTTAGTAATTGGCTTGATAGTGGTGTTTTCCTTTGACTTCTTATCATATTATTTCAAATTTGACGATATTGCATGTAAAAATCCCGTGGTTTACTTGCATCATCTTGCATTCTGTTTGTAGATGTTGTAGGCTGGTGAGGTTATCTGCTGTTGATTTGTGAGGCTGTCCTATTGATAACTTATCCTTCATAAATTTAAAGCCCTGGTATCTTGTGTATTCTTTCTTCAAATAACTCCTTGTTCCTTTAATAATAATTTTCTTTTAATTGATCCAAAGTCTTCCATTTATTTTCTTTCAATACTATCCACATAGTTTCTTTATAAACAACTTTAATCATATCAGGAAACAGTTTCGTAAAGCAAGATTTTTCATAGGCCATAAACTTCTTCAATAATATTATCCTCTTCATTATTTCATTAACATCACACTTTTTAGCAAACATCATGGCCTTAATAATAAACAATTTCACCATACAAGATTTCCAACAGTCAACAAATTCCTTCAATAATAACATGGTCTCAATTATAACATCAATAGCATCACTTTTCAATATTATCACAGACATGGTAATCCACACAATACAATAAATCAAAACACTAATTAGTTCTTCAATAATATAATCTTTCCACATATAATAGCCCGGTACTTCCATTTTATTTATATTATTTTTTAATTCTTCTAATCTTATTAGCCACTTTCCATTCTTCATTAGTCCATCTTCCATTTCCTTGTTGCCCATGCATGAATCCATATTTGTTCTTGTAGCTCCATTTTTGTCATATTTCTTTGGCCTATTTTGCCGGTCACACCGCTGATTATCTGTTTTAAAGCGTATGTGCCGCGGATGCATGACGTTGGTCCCTTCCTGTCCTCCTCGGTGTCAGTCCGGTATCCTCCTCGGGCGTTTGAACCGTGCATGCGGCCGGTATGCGCGCGCGTGGTTCCTCCTTCGTCACTTCTTCCGCCTCCGGGCCTTATGATGCATGCCTCTTTTCTCCTGCATGTTGTCCTCCCAGTCCTGACGTCGGTCGAGTGTCCTCGGGCGCTTCCGTCTCCGGGCCTTGAGGTGCATGTTCTTTTTTCGGTCCTGTAGTCCTTCTCGGTACTGATGCTGGTCGGGTGTCCTCGGTGGGGTCGAATAATGCGCGGGTGTGGTGTGCAGATACATGGTGGCGATCTCTTGATGTGCGGGCTGCTCTTCCTGCGGTAATGGATCGTCGGCGGGAAACAATATACTTAAAATGGGTTGTTGCTTGCAGCTGGTTTTAATTGCATGGTGGGCGGCGTTTTTTAGTGGTAGGCTGTCTTGTATTGTTATATTGGAGGTATCATGTAGACATAATTGTTTAGATGTAGTTTTCAGTATATCTGGTGGCGGGTCATTGGGTGCTGGGTTCTGTGTTTTTGTTGATTTAATCCTGTTGCATGCGCTATGGTGTAGTTTGTATTTATTTGAAGAGGTGGCGGTTTGTAATTTCTGTTGTAATTATTCTGAGTGTAATCATTATTTGTGTTAAATTGATCATGGCCATAATAATAATTTCTTTCATAGGTTTGCTGTGAATAATGGTTTGTTTGACGATTTTGAAAATTTTCATTATTCCAGTTACCATTTTTCTTGTGCTCATAGCGGCGTTCAAATTGAGGGGCAGATCGGTAGCGATCATATCATACCGGTTCATAATTTTGGCTGTTATACTGATTACTTTTTGAGTTATGTTGATTCTGTGTGTATCTCTGGTCTGAACGGTGGTTTGACATTGCCATCACAGACTGTATGCCATATAAATGATTTATCAGCTGTTTGCAATCAGTAATGGGTTGTGTGGCGAGTGCCATTCTAACTTGATACGGTAGCTTCTTTAAAATAATACTTGCTAATGCCGATTCGTTAATGGGCTCGCTCAATTGAGAATTTTTAAACTGTAGGGCAGTGACGAAAGTGGTACATGCACCGTCTAAGTTAGGGTTGAAATCGCATGATATGATGTCCGCTAGCACGTCCAACTGTTTACTTCTGCTCCAATACTGTTCCAGGAAGACAGCTACAAACTCATCCAATGATGTAAATTCATGGGCTCTACTCCGAAAGAACATCAGGGGTTCGCCAATCAATAAACTAGTCAAACGAAGACGCCACATGCTCCAAGAGGTAGGTGCAAGAGTTTGTACTAATTTTATCTGATCAATGAATGGTTGAGGTTGCAAATGGCGATCAGTATTATCAAATTTGCCCAGTGCTTGCAATATACTATGTGAGTTGATGTTATCTGCTTGAATCCCTTGAGGTCATTGTTGGATATGATTTTCTAATGCTGTTATTTTTTCCTGTGTCATCTGCCATTGACTATTATGTGTAATTTTATTAGCGTTTATTTCTTGATTTAATTGAGTCAGAGTGGATTTTTGAATTAGTAGAGTTCCGTTTAAAGCTTTACAGGTTTCTGTATTTTGATTGATGGTACCTTGCAGTTGGTTCATTTTTGTGGACATATTAATCTGTTTATTTTGTATTTCTTTAATACTGTTAATATTTTTGTCAACTGTAGTTGTTAAATTTTGATTGGCAACGGTAATTTGTTTGTGGATTTCTTGGTGGCAATCGGCCTTAATGTTATTTGTTATATCCTGAAAGGGTGTAGTGATTTGTGTGGTTAGGTTATCTATCCTTTCGTTGAGTTCACAGGTAACCGTATCCAACCTTTCCGATAATCCTGCCATAACTTTATCCTGACTTTCTTTCTGTAGAGTTATCATTGCTTTTAATTCTTCCCTATGATTCTCTACTTTAGTCTCAATATTATCCAACCGTCATTCTACTGATTTTATAGCGCCTGTGGTCTCTTTCATGCCCTGTTCCACTGTTTGTTTATTTGCCTCTTTTACTGCAGCAATCTCCTTTTTAATCTCCTGCATCATATTATCCATTGTGTTTTGTAACATAATATTGAACGTACTGCTAGTTTGTTCCATTATTACCCTTTTAAATGGATCTAGCTCTGTGACTGAAAATAGACTTTGTTTGCTCAGATGTGACTCAGCCTCTGGGGATGCGGGTTCTGCAGGCTGCTCCTCGCCCCCTTCAAAGTTGATCTCTGCTATCCGTTGATTCAGTGGTGTGTCAGCGGCGTCGATTCGAGTGGATGATAGAGGTTGCAGACCTTGTGGATCGAAGACTATCGACCCGACACTTCCTGGTTCCCTTTCTCATGGCGTATTGGCATCTACCATGGTGGGGTTTGATGTGCTGGGAGTCGACAAAGTGGGATCTGTGCAACCGCCGTACATATATGAAACTTCAGAGTTTGCGGGAGTGTGATTCATAGTGTCAAATATGATAAATGCTAATTAAAAAAGTGATAAATAATAAGCGAAAATGCTTAAAAAAGAGACACAAACCGGGACTTACAGTGAAACAGTTATGTGCAAAGTGTTTGGATATTCATACGACAAGGTATTTATACTTAAGTTTTTTATAATGCTCTAGCGCCCCAATGTTTAGTATTAATTCTTGACTAGTTTACAGACTGTGACTTATTTTCCAACCGGCTTAAATACATAATATATTCTTGACTAGAAAGTAATAGCAGTTTAGGCTTATAAAATATAATCTCTCTCTATAAAACATATATTTTTTACAATAACAATAATATAAAATTTTCTTTAAAACATATAATTTCTCTTTATTTAAAGCTATTGATTCCCCAAAAAGTAATACAAATTTTACTTTGCCTGTTTTCCTCAATACTCGTATAAGTTATCTATACTTTTCAATATGGGTATTGACTTAATTTCAAATAATTATTCAATGAGCTCGGCTCTCATCATCAGTCCCACGTTGGTACGGCATGTTTTTATGTCGTATCCGTGGCCTATCACGTTGGGCGACATGTTTTTATGTCACATTATTCTTTATTTAAATAACGATTAGCCTCCTGCTTGGCATCAGTCGGTAGAGCATGAATATTTGATATAATTATATATTTAGGTCGTGGTTTTTTAATAGAATTCAGTCTCATAAAATCTTTATAGGCCCAGGTATGAGCTTCCCCTATAACTCTTGTAATTCATTAAAAAATAAATATATATAAATATGATACTTATACTATAGTGTTGAGGAATTAAAATAAATTGCACACCATAAACATTTTGATACATATATTAAACAAATAATGCAAAAAATAGATCGAGGCAAAAAATATATAAAGAGCGATAAAAAATATAATATAAAATAAAAATAGAACAATAATTGAAATCAGTAAAATATCACAGGCTAAACTTTATACTCTAGATTTATGGCACGAATCATCACCATGTGCCTTTATCTTAAAATCATATGCATCCTTTTGCATGTAGCTGCGATATGCGCTTGCTAATACTTGTCGACTTGGACAATTCAATTAAAAATAGGTTCTTTAAGATCAACTTGATAAATTGGCAACTAATAATCCAAATATATATATATATTAAATTCTCTAGTACTTAGTAGATTTCTTTGTATTGAATATATATTTTATCTCAGGGTGCAAGATTCGGCACCTGATGGAAAGGTAGAGCAATTCATCTAGTGAATTAGAGCTATAACAAACTATCGCAAATTATAATGCAAAAATTAAAGATCATATGAATGTGTTTTGATAGCCTAGATTTTATACTTCTTTGATCCAATGGAATTTTCTGAAATGTATTGATCTATTTTTTCCTTCAATAAAATACCTTTAATACTAATTTTACTTGCGCAAGTATTTTTCTTATTAAATTCTTAATTTATAATAAAAACCCTTTCGACGAGCTAGCTTTGATCATTAGATAGATTCGAAGCACTAGGGCGCCCATCACTAATTCAATATTTATCACTCATGTGTCGAAAATCTTCTTATAAGCCGCTGATGTCGATCCAACTCCTGGTGGTCCTGGAATATGGTAGCCGGAATCGTCTCTTCCAAGGGGTTATAAATTATTTGAAATTGAAAATGACTTCTGCTTTACAAGAGCATCACAAAGTCCTTTAAGAAATTTAATAATTTGGTCTAACTTTAACTTTTACAATTTATTAGCAAGGTATTACGCTCTAAAAATATTTAGGGTCCTCTCATGGTGGCATTTGGCTGGCGAGTGATGGTTCTCCTTTCTCAATTTTACAATTCTTACTTCCGACTTTCAAATTAACATAAAATTTGAATATCTTAGTCCTCCGCCATTTAGGTTCAAATAGATCGTACAAAAAATATCAAATTATTACTTAGGTTGTGTGTTTAATAATTTCTTTGCCTTCGGGCCATATCTATAACATAGACTATACAACAATTTAACATAGATTCCGAACATTTATAGAAATATATATAAATATTTTTGAATTGGCCTACAATTGCCGCCTATTAACTGCTATTGTGCTATTGGTGCATGCAAATTTGATTCAGTATTCATGCGCCTGGTACCTCCTATTTCCTGAATACACTTAATTATTTTTATTTGGTTTTTTACTTATGCTCTCTACATGCTAGCTAATATTCTATATACTAATATTTATATCATGCTTCCTAATAGTTAGCCACGTGATCATGTGTTCTTTCACATTGAATACTGTTTTGTTGCAATAGAGCTCTGCCAAGGGGTTTGGTCAGATTCTACGTTGCTCGATTCGGTCGATCGTTAGGTCGCCGATCACTGAATGCATATACCTAACCTCAATCTTCAAAATATTTTATATAATAATATATTTATTAGCAACAAATTCTTTCAAATCCTTTTTAGGTTTTTGTACCGTTTAGCCAGAACAAGCTGATGCTATCTAATCTTAATTGTTATCTATTTGGCGATATTAGCCAGTTACTTTATTTCAGACCTATTAATATTTCGGTTAGGGATTTTTATCTACCCAAATTCCGATATTTTACAAAGTTCTTCGCAATGTGTGCACATTCCTTCTTTCTCTTCTTTTTTTCCCTATTATTATCATTATTTTCCCTGTGATTTTTCCACTTGCTATCCAGCATGTTCAAATGTTTATTTCTCTTTCTATATCTATTCATCTTTCTACCTTTTCTCTTTCTATCTGATTACCTTCTACTAATATCCATATATTATATCATAATATCCATATATTTATCCATATAATATTCGATTCTTTCCCACATTAAATCATACTATTCCTCTTCAATTTTATGCGAATATTATTCATTATCAGTTGTACTATGTATCTTTCCTCTATTGATAACTTTCTTCAAAGATTTTTCGTGTTTCTGCTGGCTTCTTCTTCTCTTTTTCAGTTGTTTCTGGATCCCATTTCGCTCTATCTCCACCATGAACACGATCTTCCACTACTGGATTTCATCTCTCTCTATCTCCACTTGGACTCGATTTTCCACCACTGGATTCCATCTCTCTCTGTCTCCACTTGGACTCGATCTTCCACTACTGGATTCCTTCTCGCTCTACCTCCACTTGGACCTGATTCTTCCACTACCGGATACCTACTTGCTCTATCTCCACTTGGACCAGATCTCCCACTACCAGTTCTTCCTCAATCTTCATCTTATTCACCATTAGGATTATTCATCACCGAAACTCCACACATCTACATCTTATTGTGTTTAGTGAATTTTTGAACTAGTGCTTTAAATAGTGAAGGGAGCCGAACTGTCAAGGCATACTGAATGCACTCGAATCAAGAGACTTTTTCATTTAGGTTAAGTTTTATCAGTTTCATCCCCATTTCCCCCGTCATGTGTCGTTCTGAGGTCGGTTCATGATTGGTCTGCTGCTTCCATGATGCCTCTCACTGACACGTCAGCTCGCTCGCCCTCAAGTAGGTATGATTATTTCAATAATAGTAATAATGACGCAGGTATGTTTCTAGCAAATAAGCTCCACTTTTTCAAAAAACTTTTCAAGGCTGCTCACCTTAACGTACAATCCCTCAGTTGCCACATTGATGAACTCAGAGCAATCTTCCGTTTTCAGGACTTCAATATAATCGGAATTTCCGAATCATTTTTGAAGCCTAGTATTTCATCAAATTTTGTTGCATTGCCTGGATATAATCTTTTCCGGAATGATAGATTAAATAAAGCTTGTGGGGGTGTAGCAATTTATGTGAAAGATGGTATCAAAACAAAAGTTTTAATCACATCTAAACAAGAGTATTGTTCCAGACCAGAGTTTATGCTACTTGAATTATCCTTATCTAGTAATGATAAATTACTCGTTGGTATCTGTTATCGCCCACCAAAAATAGGTCATTTCACAGATTTCGAAAATGCCTTGCTTTCTCTTATGCCTTGTTATAACCGTATACTAGTTATGGGGGACATGAAGACCGACTTGAACATGACGAATCGTAACTTTGACTACTTTCAACTGACTACAATTTTCCAATGCCTAAACATGACTATTTTACCCCTCGATCCAACTCATCATACTAATGAATCAGACACACTCATTGACCTTCTCATTGTTAGTGATCCCAATGAGGTTGTTCAAGCAGGCCAAATCTCAGTCCCAGCTATTTCTAGACATGATTTGATCTACTGTGTACTTTCCCATAAGATACCCAAGCCAGAACAGAAAATTATCACTTATAGAGACTTCAAAAACTTTGATGAAGCCGCCTTCCTGACTGATGTGGCTCAGACTCCATGGCATCAAATTGAAGCATTACCCTCAGTTGATGACATGGTCAAGACTTTCGAGAATTGGACTTTGACTTTGTATGACAAACATGCACCTTATGTGACAAGGAGGATTAATAGAAAACGACGAGTACCGTGGATGACTGAAGACATACTTAAGATGATGGGACGTAGAGACAAAGCACATAGAAAATTTAAAAAGACATTTGACTTGGACAGTTTGATAGAGTATAGGAGCCTTAGAAATAGGGTTAAACAGGAATTACGGAACTCAAAGATTAGGTATTTGAATTCGTTTATGACAAACAATAGACAAGACTCTAAATCACTTTGGCAGGGAATAAAAGAATTCGGGCTTGGCAAACAGAAATCGAATCCACAAATTGACTTACCATTGAATAATATAAATGACCATTTCGTTTCACACTCTAACCAACGCGACGAAGTTGTCATTGCTAATCATATAGATGATCTTGAAGAGCAGGTTACAAACTTAGATTTACCAATCACTGATCAATTTCATTTCCAGCCAATCTCAGAAGAAGACACTTTCAGAGCAATTCAACGTATTCATAGTAATGCTACGGGTGTAGACAAAATTCCTATTAAATTTATCAAGAAGATGTTATTTGCTGTTTTACCAACCATTACATACATTTTCAACAAGTCACTTGAAGAAGGCATTTTCCCTGAAAACTGGAAGTTTGCTCTGGTTCGCCCTCTAAATAAAGTTCCATCACCCAATAAAGTTGAGGATTTTAGACCAATCAGTATTTTACCTGCATTGTCCAAAGTGCTAGAAAGACTCATTCATGCTCAAGTTGTAAAATTTCTAGACAACAATAGTAAGCTTCATAACTTTCAATCAGGCTTTAGAAAATTCCATTCAACTGAGACAGCTCTGCTTCGTGTCACTGATGATATAAGGTTAGCTATGGACCAAAGAAAATGCACCATCCTCACCCTATTTGATTTTTCTAAAGCATTCGATACTGTTGATCATACAGTCCTTCTGAATAAGTTGACTATTCTTGGTTTCAGTCACAACTCGTTAGTTTGGTTTAAATCCTATCTATTAGGTAGGAAACAATGTGTATCTGTCGGTGACAAAAAGTCAACTTGGAAAAACGTTATGCATGGAGTACCACAAGGTTCAATTTTAGGCCCTCTCCTCTTCACTTTGTATGCTAATGACCTTTCTTCCATTATCAAATTCTCCAGTTTCCATACTTATGCAGACGACCTTCAAATCTATTTAAGCTGTCCCATAACAAAAATTAATGAAACAGTTGGAATAATGAATCAGGATATCAATTCGATAGTGGAATGGACAAAGAAAAATGGCCTTAAGCTTAATCCCATCAAAACACAACCCATTATAATTGGATATTCTCGTCTTATAAACAATATTGACCTTAAATCGATTCACAAAGTTAGTGTAGACGGTAATGATATTCCTTACTGTAGCTCAGTTAAAAATTTAGGCATTATTATGAATAATACTCTTGACTGGTCAGAACAAGTGAACAAAACTTGTAAAAAGGTATTCTCAGCCATGCATGCATTGAAGAAAATGCACGATATCCTCCCTAGAAACATTAAATTATTATTGGTTCAATCTCTCATCTTCCCACATTTAACGTATTGTAATTCTGTTCTTAATGATATGCAAGTCACTCTGAATGATAAACTACAGCGTTGCCAAAATTATTGACTACGTTTCGTCTACTCTCTCCAACGCCATGATCATATCACCCCAGCCCACATTGCTAGTTCAACATTGAAGCTTCCCGATCAGAGGCTTTTTCGAATAGTCAAGCTTGTTAGAGATATCTTGAAATACGGTAATCCGAACTATTTTAAAGATGATTTCAAATTTGTCTCTGAAGGTAGGAGGATAGATGCTTCACATACTAGAACCGGAGAAAGTACTTTAAGGATACCCAATCATCGAACTACTATTTTCACAAAATCCTTCTTATTCAGTGCCTGTCGTGCATGGAATACACTTCCTGTTTCTATCAGGTCTATCGAGAGCCGAGCGAGCTTCAACCTGACTTTAAAAAAAACATATTTTGGAACAAATGACTGAAACTGTCCGGCCCTAGAACGATCACATGACAACCATCCCTCACCCATTCCACCAATATAAACCTTTAAACCATGTTATTGAACGAATTGTATATATATATATATATATATATATTATATATATATATATATATATATATATATATTATATTATATATATTATATACACTCATGTTATTTCAATTATCCACTGCATACTGCTGTATATTACTGAAATTTGATAACCCTGATCTACTTTCAGCCTACTTCATTTTATTAATCAATTATTTGATCTTATCTACCTATATAATTATTTTACTTTATCAATTTTCTGTTTTTTTTTCTCTTCAATATTCATATTGATTAAAACTTTTACAATATTTCCATTAATAAATAAATCCTTAGTTTAAATAACGAAATTAACGTTTTGGTAGAGAGTTAGTGGGGAGGATATTTTTAATATTCTTCCCAAAGAATGGACATTGATATGTCCAAAGCTCCGCCAATTTATGTAGATGCATAACAATATGATTATTATCTATAGTTATTATATTACAATTTGCTTTTTCATATAATATACAGTTCAATAGTTATTTTCTTAGTCTATATTATGTAAATTCATCTATAACTTTGCTGTATTGTAAGCTATTGTATACAAGTGTATAAGCCAGTATATATTGTAATCTACATAAATAAAGTACTCAATCAATCAATCAATCAATCAATCAATCAATCAATACCCTGGTCCAAATTATAAATACGTCGGTGTCAGGAGAGTGTATGGCTAAAGTTGCTGGGGCGATATTGAACCCACATGAAATAATGAACCTTTTTCATCAGGACTGGAATTATTGTGTCCAACAAATTGAGTTAGCCTCTATCAATTGTTTCTTATTGCATGTCACATTAATAAATCTCTGCCACAGCTTTATAAATTAAGTCTCGATGGTTTGGGTAGCATATTATTGGAGTGATTCTTTTACTCTGCTTCTTCTTGTATGTTCACCACCTTTGTTTGATTTATTACCATAGACATGAAAAATAATGTCCACCTGCATCTTCATTGAGAATTTCATAACTCTTCTCATCACAAAGTTTCCATAATCTTGCAGCGTATTGAAAGTTTTGAGAAGTGAAGTAGGTGTTGAATCACTACCTCCGTAAACAAAGCCGTAGTGCATTCGTGTGACGTCAGCACAGGTAGGGCTCCTAAACCAATAAAAATTCGTTGATTTCAGTTGATCTATATCAGCTGGTGTCTTTTATTGGTGTAGGAGCCCTACCTGTGCTGACGTCACACGAATGCACTATGGCTTTGTTTATGAAGGTAGTGGTTGAATTCAGGAGAGCCCCATTTGTCAACGATATTCAGGGACTTGGTTAAATCCACAACTTGTCTACTTCATGAGTTCAAGTGTCAATGTCATGTGTCAAGTGAGATTGAGCCGTTTTTAAAAATATCCATCAGATGTTGACAAAGATTGCGGTTTTTGCAGAAATGCATGCTACACTAAAACTTCAATGCTGAATCCTATACTATTAAACGAGCAATTTCTGTTTATGTTTAGATGTTTGGATGTTTATATGTTTGCATTTCACTAGGTCTCGAAAACGGCTCTAACGATTCTCACGAAATTCAGAACACAGTAGGTTTATAATATAAAAATTCGATTGCACTAGGTCTCATTCCTGGGAAAACTCGCTGAAGAACATTAAAAGGATTTATTCATCCTTGAAAAAACAGCTGATAATTTCGTCGTCTGTTGATAATGGAAGTGAGTGAGCGAGTGCATGTGTGTGGGACTGAGACAAAATTATGACTCAGCTGTAGAATTTCTGTAATCATTCAATCATTAGTGCCGGTTGTACAAAAGCCGGTAATATTTTAATCCTGAATAATTCCAGTATAACCAATCAGATAAGCTATCTTTTTGAAATGGTTTTCTCTGATTTGGTTCACGTGAAATTAATTAGGATTTAAATTCAACATGCTTTTGTGAGAGAGATTTCTGCATTCCTCTGGGAATTAATCTCAATCCACTGTGATTAGATAGAACCTTTCCGTATGAACTATGAATATATTAGAATTTCTTCTTTCGTGATAAATTTTAAATGCTTTTGTACTCCAGAGCGGAGCTCGGTGCCCCGATACTTATCTTTAAACAGCTAGTAAAAATACATAGATCAGATCTTTTTGTTCTAGAATGAACTAAGGCTAGGATGTTTTTTTTTATTGCATCGTGGAGAATAACAGCACTCAGTTTCTTTTTATAGGTGAGAATACACTTTTACACTCTATCACAATTCTGTTCAGATAAAAATCGATTCAGATTTTCTACTTCTGTGGGTATTTTTTCATATTTTTTCTAGATATAACACAGACTGCAAACATAGTTTGTGTGATTGAATGAAAAAAGTATGGGATCATTTCTCGTACAGTTTCTATGTGCAAACCCAGAGTCCTTCCTTATCAGCACGAAAACAATTTAAGCTAATTTAAACTATGCTACAATAATCAGTCGAAGTTTTCAAATAATCATTGATTTTGCATTGTGATTATAAAAAAACTCCACACATAGCTCCTGACTTCTCTCAAATATACTTTGACAATCTATCATATTTGAACCGTTCATCCCGTTCATGAGTCCTTCTTGTAGTTGTTTGATTAAATTGATTGCTTGCTTTCACACCTCTATTATACTGAGCTCCCCTCAATGAATTTCCAACAGTATTCTCTCCAAATATTTCAGATATTTCTCCTATTCCACTTCCATTCAAGTACCACCCCAAGACAGTCAGCGAAATTCAGCCATATGAAAAGTACCTATTCGTAGATTTAAGTTACAGAAATCAGTTGATTGGAGTTGTATTTTCCTTACAATCAGATATTTAGTCATATCACATGGGAGCTATTGGCATAATTAAGTAATTGACATTATTTTTGTGATTCAACTGTAAATTTATATTAAGAAAATTTCTCCTGTTACACAGTGTCTTTACCCGCTCCATGACTTGTCTTTCACAATTCCAAAGTGATCATTAAACTAAATTGAATAATTATTGACTCTTTATAAAATATTGTTTTTCTATCGACTGAGGAACACTAGGATTCCTACAGAGATGGTTTATCATTACAATATAATCATAAATAATTATAATGGGATAAAGTTCGTAATTTTGACCATAATTTGTAGAATATTATGAGAATTATCAATTATTGAGGCTTGAGAGTTGAAAAATCGTGTTCAGCGATCGAAAATACATAAGATAGCGTTCTTGAAATATATAATTTGAATGCATAGACTATAGTTTGTGTAAAATAAGTTGAGACTTGGCCTTCCATCCGAAAAAATTACAGGGTTGCCAAATCGTGTAAAATTGCAACTTACTCAAATTTCCAATTCAACGTCAGAATTGGATGTAGAATATTATCCCCGATATCCTAGTAGTACTAAAAAAGCTTCAGGGTTATGAGGAAATTTAACTTTTATGATAAAATTGGAAACATCGCGAAGATTTGTTTTTCTTTTGAATATCACTTCTCTCAGAATCATGGGGCGTCGCAATGTACCTAGAATACAAGGTTGTGGCCACGAAAAGATGCGCAGTAACAAATCCAAACCAGCTGGTCGGTGTAACGTCATTGGTCCTCTAAAAGTCTATTCTTCCCATCTTTTCAATGTAAAATTGAACAACTTTGTAAGT
The DNA here is from genome assembly GCF_014356525.2 of Nilaparvata lugens. Taxonomy (NCBI): domain Eukaryota; kingdom Metazoa; phylum Arthropoda; class Insecta; order Hemiptera; family Delphacidae; genus Nilaparvata; species Nilaparvata lugens. The sequence goes on along the minus strand of NC_052505.1, from coordinate 67,988,718 downwards.
CTTTTTCTCAAAAAGTACATAACTTTCAAGTCCCATCGACATTCCCCACGATTTATACAATAATTTATCTTCAGTTTTTTTCAGAAATTTAATACTTTTGGACGGCTGCATCTTTCAGAATGATAGATTTTGTAAGAGCCTGCACATCGAATACCTGTTGCTCTCTCATTGAAAATTAACATGCTTTCCCTGGCTATTTTGTGATTCAATTACTCAATGCCAATGAATTTGATAAATCGATCATTGAATAAGGAATTAAAAAAGTGAAAACATTAATTAGAGTATAATATTATTTCTCTCAAAATCCTTGATATCTTGTATGTGTAGCACACTGTATATTACATAGAATCAGTAGAACATCTTGCCGGTTCAACATCTTTAATCCTTTAGGAGTGCACTGTTAATTCAGGAAAAAAATATATATACATATCCACATACTTTAACCAGGTGATAGTTGTGTGTTACGGTCATATACAATATTTTTTTTAAAGCTAATATTAATTTGATAAATGTGAAATCAAGAGCGGTTGCAGAGAATAAAGGTTGTTAGTGCAGGGCATTCCATCAGTGATTTGGAAGGAGAATGTGAATGATCATGATCAATGGATGAAGATGGGAAGCGCACCACTTTCCTTCCTTATGATATTTGATGATTTTGTTGTTATAAACAATCAAATTTCAATTGAATTTTCGATAAAGAGCTTTGGATTCAAAATTATTTCTACTCAGTGACCAAGCTACAATCTAGAAACATAATTTTCATCACATTCATGCATCACTCACACTCACACTCACACTTACACTCACATGTATGGGGTGATAGTAAACACTCACATCATGAATGAATTATAGAAAATGAATAAATTGCAATTTGGAAAAATATCTTTAAATATGCCCAACTATTATCTCTCCGGTTATTGGAAAATAATGTGGAGATAGAAAAGAATTGGAATTCACTACACACTATCCTGTTTTTAGTGTATGAGAGTTTAATTTGTGGAATAGAAATGCCCTCCGAGTTGGTTGAAGAGATTGTCATCCTTTCGTAGTCTTTCAAACAGGCATTCAACCTGTCTCAGAATTATCAAGTTTATTCAAAGGAATATATTGTAGGATACTTAGAGTATGAATTCATATTCATACGTATACTTTTCAATATATGATTCATTTTGATTAAATATACATTATTATTGGATCATGAAGAGTTGTTTCCCTTTCACAAATAGATAAAGAATGAGAGTTTTACAATAAGAAAACAAGTATCAATTGAGAATTCCTCTTACAAATAATAAATTAGAAATATGAGTTTCACAATACGAGAGCAAGAAATCAATTCAATTCTCAATTATTGAGAATTCCCCACGCGGTATGCATGCTTTAATATACAGAGTGAGTCTCTTCAATAAATTGGAAACTGTTTTAGATATAATACTGTTACCTTCAGGATAAGTTATTGGTCAATTACTCTACCTTTTGAGGTACAACAGAATTTCAACCTCTCATAAGGGGGTGACTTAGGGGTTGTAACTCGAATAGTTTAAATGTAAACACCCATTGTGTGGTACATCATTTTCAAGGCCTTTTAAAAACAAGAAAGATGGCATCGATAAAAATGTTCAATGATATTTGTATCCAAAATAATGGCTGATTGAATTTTTAGTTTTTGAAGAAATGAGAGTTGTAACTCGAATATTTTAAATGTTTACACCCATTGTGTGGTCCATCATTTTCAAGGCCTTTCTAAAACAAGAAGGATGACATCAATAAAAATTTTCTATCATACTTTTATCCAAAATGGCGGCTGATTGAAATTTTAGTTTTCAAAGAAATAGTTGATAAAGTTCAATCAGCCGCCATTTTGGATAAAAGTATCATAGAACATTTTTGATGATGTCATCTTTCTTGTTATGAAAGGGCCTTTAAAATGACGTATCACACAATGGGTGTTTACATTCAAAATATTCGAGTTACAACCCCAAGTCACCCCCTTTTGAGGGGTTGGAATTCAGTTGTACGTCAAAAGGTGGAGTATCCGACCAATAATTTATCCTGGAAGTTACAGTATTATATCTGCAACAGTCTCCAACTTATTGAAGGGTTCCCATACATATGACTCACTCTGTATATTCGCCCTTATATTTTGTTGTAGTTTCCAATTGAATAGATTCAACCAAAAAACTATTTCTTGATAAAGTATGCGAGAGCCATAATTTTCCTGAAAAAAGAGATCCTCCTGAGGGATTATGCAAGATGATCTATTGATTCTACATATAATATACAGTACACAGACAAGATAAAGGATTGTGAGAAAAATAATATTATAGTACAATCGATGTTTTCACGTTTTCAATTCCTTATTCAATTTTTGTTTTATCAAATTCATTAGCATCGAGTAATTGAATTACAAAAGAGCCTGGGAAAGCATGTTAATTTTCAATAAGAGAGCAACAGGTATTCGATGTGCAGGCTCTTACAAAATCGATCATTCTAAAAGATCCAGCCGTCCAGAAGTATTAAATTTCTAGAAAAATTGAAGATAAATATTCTATGAATCGTAGGAGATGTCGATGGGACTTGAGAGTTATTTAATTTTCGAGAAAAAGATTTACAAAGTTGCTCAATTTAACATTGAAAATATAGAAAGAATAGATATTTAGAGCACCAATGACGTCACACCGATCATCTGACTATGATCATTAAAAGATCGAGATGCGCGTGGCCAGTACCTTCTATTCTAGGTACCTTGGGGCGTCGTAATGCGTAATAATTTCATATCAAATTAACGGGGAGAATGTCTCCTTTCTATTTGTGTCTGGATCATTTTTATTCGACTTATAGTTATTTTAAAATAATGATTATGTTCGTCAATGTCGAGACATTTCGAGCAGAGAACATGAAATTTTTGACATGCTAGAAACTTTTTTTGTTTCAGAAGATAAGTAGGTGGTAAAAGCGGGAAAGTTTCTAGCTATGAATAGCTGGGATCAACAAAAACAAAATATTTAGAATGCCCGAAACATTCAGCAACTGCAAGCCACATGATTATAAAATAGTGAAAATGACAACCTCGCCTCGAATAATCCAAGCAGTGTTTCATTACAGCCTTCCTAGAAGCAATCAGCTGCGTGCGTTTGAAATAATTCTGTCAAAAATTATTATTATCTTGTAAATTGCCAGCCTTTAGCATACTATTTGGTACACAATGCATACCATGCAGCCGCTCTCCTAACTTTAAAATTCCTTGGAGACCAAAATACGATCTTCCGACTACTTCTGCCAATTGAAAAAATAATTTCATTTATTTCTGAGAAACTTTCTCGCTTTCACCACCTACATATTTTATGAAACAAAAAAGTTTTCAGCATGTCAAAAATTTCATGTTTTCTGCTCGGAATGTCTCGACATTGACGAACATAATCATTAATTAAAAAATAACTATATGTCAGATAAAAATGATCTAGACTCCAATAAAAAGGAGACATTCTCCCCGTTAATTTGATATGAAATTATTACGCATTACGAGAGAATGATTCCGAGAGAAGTGATATTCAAAAGAAAAACAAATCTTCGCAATATTTGCAATTTTATCATAAAAGTTAAATTTCCTTTTAATCCTTCAACCCTGAAGCTTTCTTGGTACTACTAGGATATCGGGGATGATATTCTACATCCAATTCTGACGTTGACATGGAAATTTGAGAAAGTTGAAATCTTACACGATTTGGCAACCCTGTAATTTTTTCGGATGAAGGGCCAAGTCACAACTCTTTTTACACAAACTGTAGTAGGAACGATGAGATAGGCAGGCCGCTACGTGCATTAATCAAAGGGGTGGACCGCGCCGCAGCGTAACAGTGCAACTTATCCCCCTCCCACCGCCACATCTATGATCGTAACCCCCAAACTATATTCATTATTGGATTCAGGAAAAATGGCCTAGAACGTTTATTGGGAACCTTCTCTTCTAAGTCGGCTAACGACTTAAATATACGAGAAATAAAAAAGTCCATAAAAAATACATTTTTAGAGATATATTTTTTTTTACGGAAAAACTTTGCGGTTTTCGTAAGAATGTAGAGGACCATATTGAAAGCTAGTTATATGTAGATAATATTTAGAAATAAGTCAAAGCTGTACTATGGATAGTAACTGCAGGACAGGCGATTTTATAAGCGCGCGTTTTTTACAACTTACCCCCCTCCCCCAATCAGTCGACCACCCTGGGACGTGAAGACATCGAGTTTCATATACAGTAAAAACTCCCTAACAATAATCTGAAGTCACATTGTATGCCTCTCCCATGCATGCACAATGTAAGCCAGCGCCTGGACTAAGTGAGCTGTTCATCTTATTGATTAGGACCTATCATTTTAATTATCTTACACTGAACGTAGAGGAGATATAACACAGATAAAGAGAGATTAACGTGAAAGAAAAAATGTAGAAAGTTTACTAAAAAAGGATTGAATGGAAGAAAATGATTGGGCCAATAGTCAACGCCGTCTTCATCCACTGAGTCTAGATAAGTGACGAACACTCAAGAAGACTCTCGAATGCTCTTGTCGCTTGAATTCTACCCAAATATGATGTGATAAAACTTGAGAAAGTTATCGAATGATTACTATAATAGTGATGAATAATGACAATGATTTTCAAATGTTGAAGAAATTCACTTTATAATATTGGAATAAAATAGAATGAATTTTTTATTTGTTGACGTGGCGGAGTTTGGACAATGTCCACTATAACACTTGATCACAATAAAGAAAAAAAAGAAATGGAGAATAGCTAAGTATAAATCAACGATCTATATACTAACTCTTAGTATATATAGTATAAAATATAGTATATATAAATCGTTGGTCTAAATTGAGTTTAACGTACGGCGTTGAGAGAGGGACTTGTTAGAAAATTCAACCATCTAAAGAAAGTGATTCAGGCTCCATTTGGATAGGGGTGGTATAGTGCTGGTCGATCCCAAGTACATATTTTATTATTTCACTATTATTTATATTTTGCACACAGTCAGCAGAAAAGGTGCCCGCGTTTCGGTTTTGCGTGCCCGTTGTGGAGAGAAAGAAAGAAAGAAAGGATGGAAGAAAAAGAGGAAATGGATGGGACGACGAGTACACGCTGACCACGCAAGTGGGCAGCAACGCCTGTCACATTCGAGGGTTCAGGAGGGGTGGGGGGGGGGGTTGCACGGAAAGGGGATGAAAGGTGTCAAGCTGGGTGAGAAGAGAGGTCCGAGCAATTTATCGCCTTCTGTTTTCCATTTTGCTCCTTCGCTTTAGCCCTTTCGAATATTTTCATCCGCGATATTTCATTTTTCGGATTCAGTGGTGGGATCGCGCGAACGCAGACGTCGTTGCAATGGTGGTGACAGCCGACCCCTCTTTTGTCGATGACCCTTATGTAGCTTAAAACCGTGCGTTTTTTACGTGCAACGTCCTATAAAAAATATATAGCCGTGGCAACCTGTATAAGGTAATGACCAGCCCGGTTGCTGGACCTGCATATAGCAGCAAATCAAAAAACGCTGTGGCCTCATCATGTACATAGATATACCCTTACCTATATTTATACACATTGATCCGGAATGTGTTGAATTTTCCTGCTGTATTATAAAAATATGCACTATACATCCAACATGCGCTATATCTGTTGTTCAATTTTAACGTTTCAACGGTGAAGCTGACAAGGGAAAGCGATTTGTTCTTCACTGGTGTAAATATTACCCAAAGCAAATATGCTGGCGATGTCATTTCAACGACTCTTTCTATTCAAAAACGTCTATATATATCACGTCCACATGAAATAAAAATGTTCATGTCGTGTTAGAGATGACATTTCATCCACCAATTTCATCTGCTGCATAAATAAATAATACAGCTGGATATAAAAAGGGTTTCGCCGATGTCTGCTCCGAGATGATAAAGGACTATAAGTGTTGATAACAAAAGGTTGTCAATGCACCTTTGTTCGGTCCAGCAGCCACCCATGAGTCCATAAAATTTTGTGCGATATATGTGTGGAAATATAATTCGTTGAAAATTAAAATTTTATCAGACGTCAAAAACTCATTGTTAGTTCACACCAATGCCAAGCTTGAATATTTCATTGTACCTTTGCATTATCTCTTATTGCCGCAAACAATTTACAAAGACAGCTCACTTTTTGAATGAAGGCAGGATGTCAAAATCGTGGATATTATTGAAATTACCTGGGTTAATTAGGCGATGAAGAGATCTCAAACTGACGATTGCTTTAAACATGATCACAGAAATTTTATGACTTCAATTATTTATTCATACCCTTTGAATAATCATCAATCGTCCATCCCTGTCCAGTCCATTCCAAACTCAGTTGATTGGAGAGAGAATGGAAATTAGAGCTCTGTTCTGTTTCCCATAATGAGTGACCGGTTATTGGTGAACTCACATATCTGTTCAGTATAATTCGTATTGAATAATGTATTTTTCCAGTTCTTGATGAGCTTTGTTTATGATGATATTTATGTTTATATCGATCTTGAAAATTTGAATGTATAATAGTTTTATCTAGTTTTCACAAATTATAAGTGATGGAAAGTTGATGAAAGTTTCCTACTACCCACATCCGATGTCCCACAATTGAATCGATAATTTCCAATAAAAGTTATAGCTTTCTAAGCCTTTCAATAACTAGTAAACCCCTGGGTTGAAGAACTCGCTAATTTCAGGATATAGACAACTTATTTGAAGCTTAGTCAATAAAGCATGTTGATAGATCACGATAGATGTTGAAAGATCATGTTTAATAGAGATCACTTGCAAGATGGATCCATGGATATTTTTGAAGTTAATGGAATTTGTGAATTATGAATAATAGATACTACTTGCTTAAAGTACATTACTTCATACGTGTACATAGGAATGAATATTACTCAATTTTCAATCTACTAGCAGGTAACCCGTGCTCCGCAAGGGTCTATTTTAAAACTTGACCCAGTGGAATCTTGAAGAGTTTGAAGTGGGCCTAGAATCATCCTCGGTTAATTAAGAATCTATAATGCAAAATGTCAAGTTAATCAGTCCAGTAGTTTAGACGTGATAATGCGTCAAACATTATTTTCCTATCCCGTACGTGTATGAGCCAGTTCTTCAACTTGGTGCTAACCTAATAGAGTGACAGAACTTAAAACTTGTTCAGAAACCTTCCTCAACTTAATGCCAACCTGACAAAATTGGACTGGTTATTAATTTAGTTCCCAATTTCAACCATCTGTTTCGAAGAGAGTCTCTCTAGATTATAGTTCTATATTGACACATATGTATTCATGTCCCATGGATGAAATTTGAACATTAATTCTGGAAAATATAGAAGGGAAATTGGAATTTAGGCTTCGAGGTGCACGAGTTTGATATCTTTAGAATCTACGTGCAAAATTTGGAGATTCAAATCATACAATGCAATCCACAAGTTGACATGTTTTGTTGCACAACAAACAAGCTCAACCCTACTCTCTCTTATTATATAGATGAAGTGATGATGGTGATAATTATAATAATAATAATACAAATGAAAGAAAGAGAACGAAGAAACAACACTAGTAACTAATCACTCTCACATCCACTCACTATGCATGCTTTCCAATTCCTTCTTGAGGTCCATTATACCCCTTCAATAGCTGCAGTATATTACCATACTATACAGCTGTATTATTATCATTGTAGTCTATATATAATATGTCAACTATAACAGCTAATTTCGGGGAACCAAGCTTTGCTCTGGAGTTTGAAAGCATTGAAAATTTGTAACGAAAGATTGAATTTATAGTTTATATTTATTTATTCATTTTCTCAGTCGTACAATTATTTTTACAGTTATATGAGGAGGCACAACAGGCTTATGCCCAAAACTGTCCCTTTTCAACCAGTACCTGATTGAATGATTACAGAAGTTCAACAGCTGATTCATATAGTCTAAGTTTACTAGTTATTCATAATTTAGTCTCAGTCCCACACACATGCACTCGCTCACTCACTGTTCTTCCAAGGATGAATAAATCCTTTTAATGTCCTTCAGCGAGTTTTCCCAGGGTTGAGACCTAGTGCAATCGAATTTTCATATCATAAAGCTACTTTGTTCCAAATTTCGTGAGAATCTTTAGATTCGTTTTCGAGATCCGGTCACATACAGATATAAAAACATATAAACAGAAATTGCTCGTTTAATAGTAAAGGATATATAGTCCAGGCAATGAATGCTCAAAGAAGGGAAAAGTTTGGAAAACAATTTTTCACTCCGCAGTTCTGTTCAGGGAATTAGTATTGGAGAGGTAAACATACCAAAATTCCCCACCCCTACCTATGTTACCCCTACCTACATATGTTAAGAGGGTGGGGAGGGTTCAAAGCTACCATTTTCTGGTTTTTCTTATATAACTCGAAAAACTATGAGTATTACGGACTTGACTATTCCATAGACAATTCAAGCTTACATAGTTTCCTACTATATAAATACAAGAAAATTTTATAATATCTTCTATACTTTTCGAAAATTCCGCTCTTGAAGGTATGAAGTTTTTTAAAAACACGTTCGCCTTCAATATTTGTTCTAATAACTTTGTAAAAATCGATGGAAAATCCTTATAATGACTGATTATGAGCTTACAATTATAGCATCAATTTCTCTTCAATTGATGTATAATTCCAAAACTATGATGAGTTTTGTCGAGAGCGTTGAATTTGACACATCACAGATTCTAAAACGGTAAACAAACGTACACCAGACAGTGAACGCTGTATTTTGCAGACGATCTGCTTGCCACTCGCCTTCGCTCTTCTTCTTTGATCTGTGTCTCTGTCCCCGACAAAACCTGGTGCGAAAGCGAGCTGAGCGGCGAGCGATGGCGGAGTAGCCATACACACTCTCGTGATATGATCAGATCACCATAGCGAGAATAATTGGTTGAAACCATAGGAATTATTATGAAATTTGGAAATTCCATTTTTTTTAGGATGCCGGGGGTGACTCGATTTTTGAAAATATGGAATACACAACTAAGAATTCTTGCTTCAACAACAAGTCGATTTCATATCCCCTCAGTTTTAAATAGTTTAGCGTTCACAATTTGATACTCTAGTGAGATGAGGAAGAGATATGTTCATCTCAATTGACATGAATTAATGAACCTTCTTTATGATTCATTAATTATTGTCAATTTGTTAATATCGGAAAACTCAGCCTGTACTGTAAGTGAAGGGATATTAAATGTGTAATGATGAGATGTACGGTACCAATCATGACCAACTATGCGCTTATGTCTAACCGACTCATTTTTCGCTGATCTGTTTTGGAATTTACGTCGCTTGGTGCAACTCATCAGACAGAAGTGAATTAATTTAATTTGTCAAATTTTATTTTGTTCAATATAATAGATACGCTCTACTCTGCAAACTGATGGGATCAAACATTGAATTCGAAAGTAACTAAGCGGTACTTGATTGCGAGGGTTGAAATGTTGAAAGGAAAAGTAAGTAAATCAATAGAGATGTATTGCCATGTATTGAATAGAATTTGAGCAGCATCACAGTTAGCGAGCGTGCAATGATTGGGCAGGGACAAGGAAGGTGCCAGAAGCTCCTCCTATTCGGGGAAGGGGGTGTATAGGTAAATAAAAACTGTTGCACAAGTGTGTGCAGCAGGGGTGCTCGCGCATGCCGGGAGGGTGGGGCGAGAGATGGAGGGGATGATTGGGGTTGCAGGAACAGGGGGGTAAGCCAGGAGCAAGGCTGGCAGAGCAGCAGTCGCGATGAGCCTTCCGAACGGAGTGGACGTGGGAGGATTGCATCCGGTACTCGGCGCCCTGCCGCCGGCGTTCTTTCTGCGGGCGTCGGAACGCTACCAGCGAACGCCAAAGTGTGCCCGCTGCCGCAACCACGGCGTGGTGAGCGCACTGAAGGGCCACAAGCGCTACTGTCGGTGGCGTGACTGCATGTGCGCCAAGTGCACGCTGATCGCCGAGCGACAGCGGGTGATGGCAGCTCAGGTGGCGCTTCGGAGGCAGCAGGCGCAGGAAGAGTCCGAGGCCCGCGAGTTGGGTCTCGTCTACTCTGCCCCCGCGCCGCCAACCCCCGGGGCGCCGCCTCCGCCTCCGCCCTCTCACCCGCACCTCGCATTGCCACCGCCACCGCAGCCGCAGCCGCAGCCCCATCACCAACACCATCAGCCACTGACCCTGTCCGCCGATAGTCCTGGTAAGTACACAATCATCTATCTATTAAACATCTCACAATACCCAAACATACCTATAAAACTAAGGGTCAGGATTAGGATCATCCGTTCTATAGTGGAAGCCACCAGTCAAAACTTCATTCCTTGCAGTCTCATACTAACTATGCTCATTACATAGATTCTCGTCTATCGGATAAAAATTTGCTCGACCTAACAGTGAACACTCATTGATATAATATACTTACACACTGAAAAATAAACGATAAGCTTTAAGCTAGTAAACCTGAACAAGTCAATAGCCAAGGCCTATCAATCATCTTAGTTATAAGATATTCTCCATAACTTAATACTGGAGCTGCTGTAAGAATACGCGTCCTAGGATTTTGTCTTTATGTTCAAGTGCCTGCCGTTCTGTGCAGTAGTTCTTCTAGCCGAAGGATGTTACATGGACATGAGAGTGTATAATGCTCTATATTGAGTTTATGTAGAGCTCCATTCCAAAGTTATAACTGAGGTTTCATCAGTTTTCCAGTAAACTCTCATGTAGTCTATTCAGCTATAGTCTACACAGTTCGACATGGGTATTAAAAGTTGATCGATAATATAAGTTGATTGAGAGTCTCATGTAAAGTCTTTCTGTAATTGAAAGATCACAGATTAACTTTACATAGCTACCCGTAATATTTATCTCTTTTCTGTATCACTTCAAAATGACATCAATGTCCGAAACATGTTTTGATTAAATAATTCAAAAAGGGTACTGAAATTTTTATTTTTCTTTCTATTTCTACCCGTAATAATTTGAAACTATGGCATTTTTAACTGCCACGGCGAGGCTTGAAGATCTAAACATCTTTTATAAGAAGCCCACGATTATGTTCCACACAGTTGAATTGGATAATCAAAATGTAGTCCGATAATGTGAGATGAGTGACTGAAATCTAGTGAAAGGGTATCGAGACTCGTTCGAACAAAGACACTTAATGCAAAATCCATTAATAAGACTCTCTCGTAGGTGTAAAACAATCGAAACTTTTGCTACTGGGGTGAAGCTTAATGTGGATTGACTGAGCTTCACTCATGTAGCAAGAGTCTAGACTAGCCTATTCTACGAGATTGATTCATTGCAATAGACGTCTTCGTTCGAACGTGTACTCAGAAGATTAAATTTAGTGGTGAGATATTGCATGTACATTACTAAGCTCCAATTAATCTTAACTACTGTATTCTTAGGAATTGAGATAATTTTATTGTTGTGCATTTCCTGGGTAAAGCCCCTGGACCACTTATGTTCAGGAATTGTTACAGTTTGAATAGTCTTTCTTGGTAATTGTTTTGCTAAACTTGACCAAATTTGCAATCAACCTGCAATAACAAAAATTTATCCTAACTGTAAGGTTGAAAAATTTTACATTAAAATCCATGAACGATTCATTTTCCATTACCAAATTGATCGTACAGAATCGATATGGGCCTACTCTTTGAAATTTTATAAAATTTAACATTTAATGCCATTCATTTATAATTATTAATTTTTGATTGAAGGCTATATTTCTGGACTAGAAATTTGTTTCGAATTGATAAAATGAAGCAAGATAATCTAGGTACTTTTTGGACTTCTATCAAAATCCGGAAAGGGAAAAATTATTATATTTTGGGCTATGCCTGTTGGCCATTTTCTGATCATGAATATGATTTGAACATTATGAAATGTTAAGTATTGATTCAAGTTGATACAACTCTACACTTTCTCTTTAATGATGTCTATTAAATAGGGAGTCGAATTATTTATTCAACGGCATCAAACATTCTCATTCATATATTGTAAGAGAACCGATAAAAATAGCTTCACAATACTTCAAAAATAATCCAATGTCAAACACCTTATAGGAACATATCACCACTTCTAACTGAATCGAAACTCTTATTTTTTCTTTATTAGAAAATTAGATTATTTTTGTTAGATTATAATATAGTTTCCAAATGAATGATCGCTAGGCTCATGAGATACTATTCATGCATAAGATGCATAAGTTATGTTCACAAGACCGTTCATATTATGCACATTAATGTAGCAGTGGTCTGCGTTTGCCCTCCCTCTTCAGATTTGAAGTCCTGAATAAATATTTCCTAATGGAATGTCGCCGCGAGAATATGCGTTGATCAAACTATTTCGGAATCCACAGGTGACGAGGTGGAATGGGGCTGTTTTGTTTGTTGAGAGGTCAGACTGGGTGAAAAAACCTGAAACCAAGAGGACTGAACACCAGAAATCGGTAAATGTGACAATCGTGGACGAAAGCAAATAGAAAGCTTTAAAAGCAACTGACTTAGGATGGCTTGTCATGGTCTGCACACAGCAAATAGAACAATGTATATACTGTATACTTACTTTGTTGGTTCTAACATCATAGTATTATTTTCAAATTGAATAAATCTCTAAAAGCATTTTTCAACCTTGTTGCACGAGGAGAAAATCTTTTTGAGTAGTTTAATAGTTGATACTGTCCTAATAATGAACACAATCAACTAAAACCTTAGGTATAAATGAGTATGAAGATCTAATTTTGCTTAATTCAAATTATTACTGTTGTGTATCTGATAGCTTTGGATTCAGATGTTTACATCATTTAGAACTATGTTGAATGATAATTAATATTGAACTGGGAATCTGTCAAGCTGTGATCAGAGGTAAATCTTTCTTGATAGAATGGAGTAGAGTGGACAATAATTAAGAATAAATTATAATACCAGCCATATTCTATTTCAGAAACCGATCAGAAGGAATATCGCTCCTCAATCATTCTATTAAGATTGAAATATCTGAATTGACTTTGAGTTGAAATGAATATTGTATTGAAATGTTTATTTATCACAAGGGACTAGCCCTATGCAAAGAGTTGCGCACTAATATCACAAATTAATAATATTAATAATACATATTATTTATAAATTACAACAATATATAAAGTAGCTTACAATAAGGGTTGGTTTTACTTTACATCTTCGTTGATAATGTACAACGTATAATATAAATAATATACAACATATAACCAGGAATTGGGAGTTGATTAAAAAACATTGTGACTTCTAAATCCAAGTTCTGAATTCATTTATGCACTTTTTCAATCTCATAACTCAATGGAATATCTATTGTTTCGTATTAAATTGAAGTTATATGAGTTGAAATCTCATCCTTCTACTTCAAGTAATAGCCTACTTAAAAGGAGTAGTAGCTTCAAGTGATTTCCAAGGTGTGAATCTACTGATATGGTTCTAATGAATCTATTGAGTAGGAATGCGGACAGCAATAATTAATTTCAATCTGAATAACAGCTATAATTTTGTTGCAAAACTGATAGCGTATGATGCAAGTACTTCTAAGTAGATTGGAATCACAGTAGCTTACTTCAAAGTCATAATTTTTAGGCTATTTAGGCACGTTCAATACAATCTACTGTTTGAAGGCTATATTTCTGGACTAGAAATTTGTTTCGAATTGATAAAGTGAAGCAACATAACCTAGGTACTTTTTGGACTCTTATCAAAACCCGGAAAGGGAAAAATTATTATATTTTTGGCTATGCCTTTTGGCCCTTTTCTGATCATGAATATGATTTTAACATTATGGAATGTTAAGACAATCCTATGGTATATGTGGAAAACCAACCTATTGAGAGAGTAAAAGAATATAAATACCTAGGAACAACCATCAATGCATACAATGACAGTACCCAAGAAATACGAATCAGAGTAGAACAGGCCAGAAGTACATTTACAAGAATGAAGAAGCTTTTCTGTTGCCGAGATCTAAACCTTGATTCGAAGATAAGAATGATGAGGTGCTATGTGTTATCTGTTTTGTACTACGGCATGGAAGCCTGGACGCTGAAGGAGATTGATGTGAGGAGATTGGAGGCATTTGAGATATGGATGTATCGAAGAATACTAGGGATTTCATGGGTGGAGAGAGTGACCAATGTGGAAGTGATGAGACGCATACGCAAGGAAAAAGAAGTAATTATGACAATTAAGAGAAGAAAACTGCTATACATGGGACATGTTATGAGAGGAGAAAAATATCAATTACTTCAAGTTATTATGCAGGGGAAAGTCCAAGGGAAGATATCCGTAGGAACGAGACGAAACTCATGGCTGAAGAACCTTCGGGATTGGTTTGGATGCAGCAATAATGACCTATTTCGATCTGCGGTCTCAAAAGTAAAAATCGTCTTGATGATTGCCAACCTTCGAAAAGGAGACGGCACCTAAAGAAGAAGAATACAATCAAATTATCTTCAATATTGTTCATTCAATATGAGAAATATTTCTGATTGCCATAAATTCCATATGCTGCCTATGTATTAATAAATTACAAATTGAATTAAAAACAGAGATTTTTAAATTATTTATTGTTAAATTTCAATATTGATTTTTGTGAAATACAATATTTCTCTGAAATAGTTTGCTCTTTGCAGAACGAATAATTTGATTCCAAAAATTACTCAGGTCAATGTTGGGTAATCTGATTTCTGCTTGTCATCGATTTGCATAATAAAGACAATCGTAGCTCCAATGTAGAACATGTTGAAGTGTATCCAGTATTATACATCCAGATATCTGGTCTTAGCATTTCAACATTCTGCGTCTCTCATTTCATCATCCTGTTTTCTGTGTGAATTGAGAATCCTGAGGATTCTCATGGTACTTCCTTTTCCTGAGATTAATGATGCCTGAAATCTATAGGCCTTTAGAAACATTGATAATGTTGTATTTGAGCATTTTTCCACATTTCCAAACAAACTCTAGTATACAATCGGACATCATTGTTTTACAGTCTATGTGCCGGTTGCACAAAAACCGGTTAAATTTTAATCGTGATTAATTCCACGGGAACCAATCAGAGAAGCCGTATTTTCATAAACGCCTTCTCTAATAGGTTCTCGTGAAATTAATCAGGATTAAAATTTAACCGGCTCTTGAGCAACTAGGCCTTTTTCTTGAGGATTTTCTTCTTCTTCCACCAATTCAAACACATTCACATCTATTGCACTATCTCAATTCAATGTTGGATTTTTTATTCATACCAAGAAAAAGTTGCCTATACTATGTACTGTGAACTATTTGATATGTAGGGTAAACCAGCCCACGTTGGGACAATCCAAGTTGTGGGAAATTAGTGAGTGTTAGGTTGGCAACAACTGCTATGTTTTATCAGCTGTTTATAGCCTTGATTACAGACATGATAATATTTCAGATGTAGCACCAGTCGTTATTGAGAAAAAGTTAAAAACATGTTTTTGTAACCTCAAAGTTTTTTTGAGAAGAGGAATTTCAATTTTTACTTTAAACATTCACCATTTAAGGTATGTCATAACGCTAATATGCATTCTCTATTATTTTATGGATATTTTGACATATAGAACATTATTAATTGTACTTTTATTTCTAATCAAGTTATTCTGTCTAGAACAAAGCCATGACCATCTGCCCACCTTGGGACAGTCCACATTGGGACACTGCAATCATTATATATGCTCATATTATAACGATGAGCATTGCTTCTGAATCTTATCTCACTCAATGTAGGCTGAATATCAATGAAATAAATTATAAATAAATATCATATATGATTATAGCCTGTAATGTAGCTTCAGAGGTAGCCATTTCAAACACACTTTGTGCAAATGACTTTTGGTCATAGTTTTTACTAAAAATATAAAAAAAACGTATTTATACTATCAATAATTGTAATAAAATGTTATAAATTAACAAAAATGATGAATTGCTCACTTTTAATTCAATATCCCAACCTGGGCAAGGGATGTCCCATCGTGGGCCGGTCTTATGCCCAGGTTGGGGCACCCCCCAAAAAATTGTTTTTGCAATAACAAAATCAATATTGATGATTAATGCAGTTGCGTTCCTCAAGGATGAAAGTGTAAGCAAATACAATAGATATAAAATCAAAAAATGTAGATTTTTTCTATTTTTGTCCGAGATATAGCTGTTTGAATTATGGTGTCCCAACGTGGGCTGGTTTACCCTACTATATTTCAGTTCATTTCCCTTGATTTTACAGCAAAGTTAGAATGCATTTCTCTTCATTAAAATTCAAATTGGATAAAAACGACTTGATATTGCTAAAACCACTAATATATTGGAATAATTTGAGATACTAGTTTTCCTTGGTAAACTTGAGATACAACCTTCATTGGTCAATAGCTGATGGTCAATCGTGAGGCTTCATCCATAATTCATATTCTGCTGCTCAATGCATTTGAGCTACCAGTATGCTCTTGTCTTAAAAAATATCTGCTTTCATAGTAAAACCACTTAAAATAATAATAAATACTTGCTTTTGTACTAGATATTTTCGTAAGCGCTTTAAAATTGCTAAAACTACATCAACTCACAAGGCAGGGGACAAATCAAATTCAGTTAATTATAGACATCTATTTCAATATCACTTGATTATGTTGTTTGTTGTCAATGTTCTTCCTATTCTTCTATTTCTGTTAATTTTGTTTAATAGCAACTCAACTCTTTTGTTCTTGTACATGACATGATATTCTATAATTACTTTTTTATTGAATTCACCACTTGCGCTCATAAGTGTTACTTTTGCCAGTAGAGCCAACATTTTACTATTGCTTTTGCTTAATATTATCACAAAATCTTGTTAATTATATTGTACTGTATACTTCTAAAATTTTGTACTTTTTTTAACTCTATTACTGTTATTATCTTGTGATTGTAGAAATGTCTGTAAAATTATTTGCCAAATAAATTTAAATTTCAATTAATAATGGTGTAATAACCGAAACTAGTATCTCAAATTTTCAAATAAATATCAATGGATTTCACAATATTTTTTTTTGAATGAATGAATTCTATTTTGCCAAAAACAAAATAACGATGTGATCTACCTTCACAATAAAACAGAAAATTAATTCCTTGATTTTTTTATGATATTGATTATAGATTATCATCAGTATATTATTGAAGATTTATCATAAGTCTATATTAATATCAAAACAAATTAATACTTCATGTGTTCGAATAAGAATAAGTGAGTATTTTTATCTGGCAATGTGCTCTTTTGAAATCATTATCTTCTATGTAGATTCATTCTCAAATAACTATTCATCCAATAATTGAACGAGCTATTGATGTTGGCCATCTGATAGTTGATTAGGCTATTTCTTTATAAGTATCAATGCAACACATGCCTTAGTTTCACCTTTTTTATTAATTTCTGGGTGTTGAATCAAGTCTGAAGGAGTTCCCGGTGAAACCCAGTGCAACTCTTTTCAACAAAACTCATTTTTCAATAAGTGGTTTTCCCAGCGCTGAAATTGAACTTCTGCTCGGACAAGGCGGGCCAATTATCCGGAGAAATCGCTGCCGTAACTTCAGTTAGAGTAATACAAAATCATCACTTAGCTTGCTTTTCAGCTCTTCTATTTGAGTTTGTGAAAAACAACATTTCCACTTGAAAGAGCTCGAGGAATAACCGTATAATACACAGTAAACATAAATGAATATTTGAGTATGATAGGAAGGGAGGATTAGGATGATGAATGGGAGGAAGAGAGTGAGAGAAATGTGCATGGACGGTAGGAAATGAGGGAGTTTGCGAATGTAGAAGAGAGATGATGTTAGTAAGGGGGTGGTGGTTGAAAGAAGAGGAGGGAGGGATGCTGAGCGAGCCAACTCTCCAACGGACCATTGAGTGGCCACAGAACTGAACAGTAGCTTGGCTCAAGCCCGAACCCCGAACCCCACCGTTCAAGTTGAGACGAGTAGCCAGATATTGTACAACAAAACATAATAATACACTGACCGATGCCTAATTGCTCTCAATACTCTCATTCTCTTTTCAGAGCACGTTCTCTCCGAACCACGCTAAAGCTTTTAATAAACGTTCAAGTAAAAAGTAGTGTATAATCGTGCAACGCTAACTTTGGAGTGGAATCTCCCTCAGCTCTCAGCTCTCAGCCCTCTGTCAGTCAGGGCAAACTCGCAATTCTGCTCGGAGCGATTTACTTTTCAAACGATGGAATAAAACAGTGGCGCCAGTCGTTGCCCTTGCTATGAAACCAAGGGAAACTAACAGAGGAATGTTAGTGTCCAGTTAGGGAGCGAGAAGGATTCTGTTATTGTGTATTGTTTAAGATATTATGATGCGAAATTTGTATATTGTCGTCTATTTCACGCATTAATTACCAACTCTAGGGATTTCATTTTCGAAGACTACTCTTAATCCACGGATTCTGTATGCTAAAGTGGTGTGAGGTGTGAAAAATGATAACAGAACGTTATCATCAACTCGGAACGTTAGTAGTTCCAGGCTCAAGCTCTCTGAATTTTAATGGAACAAAACTATTGGATTTTGGTTTGACTTCCTGGGAGTCAAAATCAGAAGCAGCCTCGAATGAAGTGAAGTCACCAAATGATCATAATATTCAAAACAAGCATTGAAGTGTATTTTTTTCTATAAAATTACAAAAGAATGTACATTCGATACAGGACATGTATAATGTTTTCGGAAAATTAAAAAATGAACCCAAATTTGATTCCATGAACAAATTCGATGAGCAATTCCATCATAGACATATAAAAATCCTTTCATGAAGTATAGAAAGCTGACCGGTGTTTGCTTGGGATTGTGACAATTGAAAAGAGAAACGAGATGTTGAAGGTTGACGAATGTTGAATACCAGGAACCAGGGAGTTCATCATCTGCAGTAGTCCTTTCCGCAGCACACAAGATACCGCTTTACAGGGGGATGAAAACTTACAACCCTTGTACACACACACATCCATTTTTGGAAGCACGATTTTTGTCGTCCTCATGAATTAGTTCATTCTATCATATCAAACAGATAATGTTTGTCAAGTTTCGTTTAATCAATATATCAAATGTCCAAAAATCGATGATACACATCCCACAACTCCATATTTGATGCAGCTATTACTTTTTTACGATTGAGGCCCTTGTACAGCTGAATGCTATCAATACAATGCACTGTGTGTACCTGACTTTACTCTTTTCCAAATGAGATAAAATGCATTGTATTAATAGCATTCAGCTGTTCAAGGGTGCAATTATTGTAAATAAATAATAGTATATTATTCCATATCATAAATATGGAATTGTAGAGGTTATTGAGATTAAGAGTTTTGTAAGAAAACTCATCACACGCTCACGAATAAGAATGATGAAGGATAGTGATAAATGATATTCTATTGTGGCCGCATATATGGATACTGTGAAGATGTTATTAAATGAAGCGAACGTCTTTTGCCTCTCGTTGCCAGAGGGGAAGTAAAAGACCGATCCCAAATATGCGACCGCATATTCTCGACCATTAACAGTCTGCGACAATATCTTGGTTATATTGTGGAATCTCTCCGTCTACTCTCTTCTTCCAGCTCTCTCCGACTGCCTCTCTCTGCCTCTCTGCAAGTGTGAATTGGTGAGGGTGTCGGTGTTTCAGTTGGTGTTGGATTCCTTTCTGACTTATTGCAAAAATTCCAACGCAGGAGTATCTTGGGAGAGTTTTCACGTTGCAGAGGACCGTATTACTGTAGCATGCCGTAGCCAAGTGTGTCTCTTGGCGTCCCTTCGAGCAAAGGGGAGTTTCACCTTCTCCCTGAAAGTGAAGAGGATTCTCGTTGTGTCGAGTGGTATGAGCAAAGAAGTTACGGCAGAGTAGAGAATAGGAAAGAGTCTTTTATTACTTCCTGAGACTTCCTAAGCGCTTTCTTTTACAATAAGACTTGCTAAAATTCCCTCACGAGAACATTGTCACTTCTTGACTTTATGCTAGCTGATACATCCACAATCTACAGTTTTTCATTACAGAGTATACTAAAAGGATCACTTGAGCTTCTATGAATTTGTTAGTCTGTGTTGTATGAAGCAAACAATTGTGCATTTGATTAATGAAAATCACTGATCAAAAAGGTGGAACTGTGGATAGGCTTTATTCTTTTGTTTTGATATGCATTCTTTATTATAAAGAATGATAATGTGAACATCAATTTGGTGGAAAACTCCATAACGTTTATATCGATTCTGGTTTCATACTCACCCACTGATTTGATAAAGAATCATACTGTGAACATCAATTTGGTGGAGAACTCATAACATTTTTATCAATTCTGGTTTCATACTCTCCCACTGATATGCAACTATCACATTGTCGAACAAAGGCACTATCAACAATAAAATACAGTACTTTTTGAATATGATTGATCAATGGGGGCTGTTCAACGCTTTTTTTCTATACGTTCGACATGGAATTGGTCATGATTAGGAATGATTAGCGAGTAGCATGGGATTTCTATTATCTATTCTCGAGGTACTGAAATTTCTTGAGTCAGCTCATTGCGAGGTAGATGGCTTCTGATACTTGCATGCTTGATGGAAGCAGACGTTCTGTGATTGAAAACAACATTGAAGGTACCACAAAGCACATAAACGCAGGGCATGTGGTGTCAACAAATGGAGTACCCACTTTAGCAACTTGCGAAGGCTGTGATCACTTATGATGTATTGCAAGTCATTAGCGAGAGGGTGCCTAATTTACCATTTGCATTGATAATTATCCAGGGTGAGATTGATTAGCGAGTCCGCTGACAACCCCTAATACCACAATACGTTCATGTCGCCTTAAACTCACACACACTTGCAACTCAACAAGGAAGAGAAGAAAACTAAGAGAGCAATAATTTAAGAGAGCTCGAGGGTGAAGAGAACGCAGTGGTGAATGCGTCATCACAGCCAAGTACGCAATCAGACGCGAAAGAGGTGCTTCAGAGGGGAATAATATCGGCGTAGCAATTACAGAAAGTAGTGGTGAGGGCTCCGTACCCCGAAAGGGATGGTGGATAATTCGTGTTTTGTTTCCACTGTTGATATGGATACTATGCTCAATCACTTGAAAGACGAATTCTGAAGTATGTGAGCTGCTGATATTTTGAATTCACTGTAACTCCAAACTCACTAACTAACTCATTGTCAATATGAATTTACATGATATGCCTAATCGATGTGATTATTGATTATTGGTGTAGTTCTAGCGATGCACATAACTACATGGAAATAGAACAGCTTGTGATCTGTCGTACTTCTAGGGAATCAACACAGGCTCAACTGAGTAACAAACAAAGATTGCTTTGAAATAGAAATGGTTTCAGTATTCATTCATTTATACTTCTAGACTTCCATAATTTCTTAAAAAATTGAGCATTGAAGATTGCTGAATTGAAATTTCGGGTTGATCTAAATATTTTAATCTATCATTGGCTGCAGCATCAACATTTGTATTCATTATTTTGGGTATTATATGAACAGATGGGTACGCCCAATACTGGAGAGAATATGAAGGGTATTAATAGAAATGAATGTTGTTAATATTTGCACATCAAATGTTGAAAAATCCCTTCAAATTCAAATGATCAATAGTTCCCATTAGAAAAATGAGTCAAGATATTCAAAAAAGAACATGATTATGTAAATCATAAGATTTTAAAATATTTATTTGTGCAACTAGTGCGCAAAGTGACAGTTTGCTGCACCGAAAGAAACGTTTACGCACGAGCCGTAGGCGAGGGCAGAATGGTTTCTTGAGTGCAGCAGAGGAACTTTGCGCACGTATTTCACATTACATTTTTCCTACAGTTACCATTGAATATGAAAAGTGGTTGATTATGGGTAAAATGAGCTGAAATCCATCAAATGTTTGTCTGTATAATTTTGTTATTAATAACAAATTTAATTTATTTCAAATTTGATAATCCAATTGAAAATTATTAATCGATAATTTATTCAAATTAAAAATTAAAATAATACCATTAAATTGAAAATTTGAATAACTTTGAGTAAATCTTAATTTCGAAATAATTTTTCAACCAATCAATTTATGAATGAAAACCATATTTTTTGAAATAATGAATAATTAATAATATTCAAAATGTATAATTTAATGAGTTCTCATTGTTATTTATTTGAAAATCAAAAAAATATAGATAGAACAAATTCGCATTCAAAATACACGCCAACAATGTCAACAGCTGATTGGGATGACTGCAAGATAATACGCAAAGTATTAAGAGTACGCAATGTAATACTTTGCGTACTAGTGCGGAAAAGTGATTCTTTGCGTTCTGTAATCAGTGCAGGAATGGTCACTTTTCAAGGTAACTGTTGGAAAAATAATATAATATTTTTTTTTAAAATCTACCAAGATAGAACTCGCTCAATCCTTATCAAATGTTTGCTCCTTACCAGAGCATCAGTAAAATAATTGCTCATTTTTCAAAACTAGATATTCTTTGAATTTCTATAATTTACGATCTATGCATTATAGATAGGCGTTCTAGATAATCAATGCTGTGACATATTTTCGATACTCTGACAGTCAGTCCAAAATTGCTATTTTTTTGTCATTCCGATAAAATTTCCTATTCTGTTCACTTTATATTTTTTGCACCTTTTGTAGAAATGAATAGACTGTATATTGAAGGAGAATGTATGATGGAAAAAGATGAAGCTAATCCTGGAGGATTGTGAGGAGGAAGATTGCAACTGAAGATTAGTTAGATTGATATCTTTGTGAATGGGAGAGCATCTTATTACATTCATTCACGTCTTCCAGCTTCCAGAGCTGCTGACTATCTCACCCAGCCAGTTTCATGTTTCCACTCCTATTCATCAGAAACGTCTTACAAGAACCCATTGTTGAAATAGTCAAAATATTGGAAACTACATCAAATATCTGTAATAAAAAATCGTTTGAGATTCTTCCTTCGTGTATGAAAAGAAGATAAGCACTTGAAAAAACTTGGAGGAAGTAAGAGGTGACAAATAATCTGGTATATCTGGAAGTACTTAAAAAATGAAATGAGGGTCGGGTTCTCAGAGGATCGAATTGTAGCACCTTCAATGGAGAGGGAGTATATCTCTCGTTTGTAACGGGAGAGCCGCATTTTAGAGCAACTGAATATAAAACTGAATTGAATGTTATTTTCAGTATAGCTCAAGTTGAATCGAACCTTTTGTGTTCATATTCCGGTACCAAAGTGGCATAGCTCATTTACCTAATGGCCATAAGCCCATTTAATGCACTGCAGCCATCCATTCATCAAAAAATACACACGGCTCAATATTCTTTCTCCCTGCTTTGAAGAAAACATGGCCGACCATGTTCATAATCCTTCGGAGTATAAAGGTGGAGACAGCGAGCACAGGACAGAGATGCATGGAAAAGGCTTGTGGAGGAGGCCAAGGCTCTTAGAGCCGTAGAGTCAATGAGCAGTAGTTTGAGTAAATAGCAGCAGCACAAGTTCGAATGGAGGTCCATGGATTTCACTTGAAAAAATTGATTTTGAAGAGATTATTTCGCTTTTTAAAATTGGAAATTGAGTGATAGTAGGCTACATCTAGAGCATATGCATTGTGAATTTCAAATTTTGTAGTCTGATATTTCTAACACTTTTGTTCACACTTCTATCAGATTTGGATATGTTTAGAGATGTGTAGTGGGGCTATACCTATACTGTAGCAAACATTAACAATAAGCTCTGTAACTAAAGCTAGTTTGAATGGTAGATGATCTATGACGATTCATCAGGTGGTGAAATGGTGAATTGGTAAATTAATGATGGGTGAATCGTAACTCACAAATCTGCGTTCATGAGGTAAATGTTTTTTGTCGCGTTTGCGTTGTTGCAGGCAGCAAGAGGGCACGCCTGAGTGAAGATGACGACACATCGAACGACGAAGCGGACAGAAGCGGCAGTCGATCGCGGAGTGTGTCACCTCCGCGGTTACCGCACAGCATGCCTCTTCCACCACCTGCACATTCCTCCTCACCACCAGAGGTTAGTTACAGTGCATATTCACATTGTTTCAACATAATTCTTGTACAATAACTCGACATTAACGTCTTAATAATAATAATGATACGTCTTAAAGTACTGTATTATGAATTAAGCTACACACTCATAGGCCTACGAGTATCTTAATTTTTTCTTTTTCCTGACCAAACTTCTTATATTCTTAGCATACATCCTTCTTCAATATTCAGTGAGATCGGTTAATATTCATTCATTCATTCTCCAACGGTATACACAAATGTCGTGAAGAATAATTATAATAATAATAAACATGCACTAATGAGAGTATCAATATAATTATTATCATCAACTAGAAAACTATTAAAAAAGCTACAGCAGAGTAAATCGACCACAGTTAACATGAGTAAATTGGAAAGAGAACACAATAATGACCAATACAACTAGAAGGAACATCAGTCATACAACATACAGTCATGTATCACAGATACAAATGCAAAACACTTGTCTTAACGCCACGATCCGTAGTATACAATACAATAAGAAAACAGAAATTTCCAATCCAAGATCGATTTCTTGTCTTTGCTGTTCATTGTTTGGTTTCCTACCAAATCCTCATCAACGATTCCTTCCTTTACGAACTCTCTTCTCTCTCAAGCTATAATAATTTTAGCTTAGGGTTAACTATAATAATAATTATATTCTTCATTTATGCATTTGCATGACTGAGTATGTTTTACAGTCGTCATCATAACAATAAAATCAACACTAGCGATATACAATAAAAGTGACATAAATATTATGTTGAATTATTAAATTTATTCCTGAACAGAGCATTCATAAGTTCAACGTCTTGTTTCAAAAAGTTCTACATCACTGTAGAAACACTTTTCAATAATCTCTTATCATCATCGTACATTTCATTACTCACGCACAAGCCTGGACTTCATGTGTCTGTTTCAGTCTGTTTCAGGTCCAAAATTTCCTTGACATCAAGATTGTATTCTCCTAATATTTGTATCGAAAAATGCACCTTATTTTGATCACTTGCAGTTACAGGATGAGAGCAGTGACTTGGACTCTGCCCCCGAAAACCTCTCGCTGCCAAAACGGTGCTCACCTCCCCCAACGCCCACACACCCCTCGCAGCAGCAGCCGCCCCTTCACACGCCGCCCCCACACCCGCATCCGCATCCTCACGCGGCGTTTGCAGCCGCAGCCGCCGCCGCAGCTGCAGCCGCAGCCAACTCACCTTTCTTCCCGGCGGCGCAACGCTCTCCCGTCGACGTGCTGCTGCGGGCGTTTCCGGGCCGCCGACGCTGCGACGTCGAGGCTCTCCTGCACCGCTGCAAGGGTGATGTGCTCACCGCTATCGAAATGATGGTCAGTACCACTACCCTACCAAAACAACATAGTAGTACTCATTTTAATTACTGTAAGCATGCTGATGTGATTTTAAATTCAATTAAATTGGATAATAAACAGACTTATTGTGCAACCCGGTTGCAACTGACAATAGAGCATTCTTAATCTAGAAGGTTAGAGGTTTTCCGGGTATTCAGCTTATCTCATCGGTTCTCGTGGCATTCCATTGCATTCAATCACCCTTAATATTTAACAGACTCTTGTGCAACCGGGCCATTACTTTTCAAATACAATTATCAATTCCATTTCCAAATACTTGGCTAGTGTTCACGTATGAAGCAAGGTTTGGACGAAATACTCTATCCTGAAATTGAAACTCAAATCTACATGAAACTATTTCTAGGTAATATTGTGTTTGCAGTTGGAGAATTCATAGGGTTGTTCAAAGTCATTAGAGTTCATGTATTTTAATTTCATAGGGATTGACCAAACTTACTCTGATAATTTTATGGATGTTCACAAGAAGTTAGCTATATGAAGATGAATGTGACCAATGCTCGTCCTGTATTTCTTACGGTTCCTTAAATACGTTCATTAATGCTTTCAGGAGTCAGCATTTGAATAGTATTAAGTGAGCTCGTGAGCTCAACAGCAACGATATTAATCTCTGCAAACGATGATTTTAAAGTAAGGTTGTTTTGTGTAAGGGATGCGAGTGTAAGGGAAGGGTCTTAAGAAATGTTTTTAAGCATCAGAAACACCGATGATGCTTTTTGTATTCGGCTGCAGATAATTGCTACTCCAATCAAATTCAATTCATTTTTTAAAATTTACCAGTTTTACTTGAAAGGAAGCTGATTACATATGTTTTATCAAATTATTCCTTTGATTATGATGCCAACATAAATCCCATTCAGGCCCGGTTGCAAAAAAGTCTTTTAAATTTTAATCATGATTGAATGTCACGAGAACCAATCAGAGAAGCCCTTTTTCGGAAAAAGTCTTTTCTCATTGGTTCTTATGCAGTTTACTCTTGATTGAAATTAAAAAGGCATTCGTCCAACCGGGCCTCAGACCTTAATTCATCCTGCTAATTTCGATGAACTATGTATGACTTACTATGCATCCATTTTTGATGGTTTGATAGCATTACCTCTGTAGTTGGAAATTCATGGATGGCAAACTGCACTTTTGAAAAGAATACTTTGATTAATTCAATATACTCACTATTTAAAATCGATGAATCAATTCGCTTCTACAATTTATTATGAAATTTTATAGTTGAATAAATTCAAAGTGGGGTAGAAAAAGTGGCTTGACCAATAATCTGATACTTATTGCAATGGCGCATTAAGAGAAGGGGAGCTTCATTTTGTGAACGGTTGTAGCAGCGGAACCAGGTGTGTGATTACCAACCGGTCTCTGAATCTCAGTATTCACGGCGGGAGTCCTAACTCTTTTTCTCTCTTTTACCCTCTCATTCAAGCAATGGCTGACAACCGTTTCGCATTCAAATAGATATTATTCTCTCACAATCTCTTGAAAGCTACCACTCCACAATCGTACTCCCCCCAAAACTTCACATTGATATCCTATTCATCCAAAGAATGGCGGAGGTTATTGCGTTGTATTTAGCAGATATCTTCAGAGATTCAATTCTTTGTGTGAGTTTGATACGACAAATAAAAATTACCCATACTGTGCTAATTTAATAAATCACATCAATTCTAGCAGAAGAATTCAATGGAATTGATAAGTTTGGCTGTAAATAAAATAAAATATTGTTCGAGAACGTGAAGCTGAATTATTCATTGCTACAATCCGCATCAATACAACACAAGTGAACTGAACCTTGATTGACTAATTATGTATAAACATACCTACAAAAACATGGTTAGTCCATTACTTATATATGAAGTTCTCTTCTCAGATCATGAAGTTATTTAGTAGCGTAGACTTCTATCTATAGTAGGATCTATGTATAAAATATGAAGATTTCCTTAATTTAGGATGCATTTTCTCCGAGGAAAGTGAGCCTAACAAAGAGTGCCAGTAACAATAGAAGTATTGATGTACAAATATATACCAATATATTAATAATCTTTTGTATAGAGAATCGTGATAAATATATTAATCATATGTATAGAAAATAAAATAAGAGTAACCAATTTAATGTGAATTAGAAATTGATTATGTTAGTATTGGATTGTATGCAAATTACATGTTATTTCATTACCATGTACCTTGAATTTAATGAATTAGAATAATGTATAAATACCACCAATGATATATTAATGTACAGTGTAAATCATTTAATTCATAGAATTGATTATTATATCTCATTATTGGAACATACTTGAAAAAGCTGGATTATTGTTCAAATAATAAATTGTTTATAATAACTGTGATTATATTGTTTCCATTCCCTTATGTCATGTAAGCGAAAACCTTTTATTCGATTATTGCTCTGAGTCTATATTAATATTCTCATTCTTTGTGAAAATCAAATTTGTAATATCCTTCACAATAGAGTGATAATGATAGTCTGTATCTTCAAAAGAATGGTTCTTTTGAGAATTCATCTTCAGGTCACTAGAGTAGGATGTGAATAAAGTTGATTCATGAATAAATAAATCAATTTGATAGCAAAATGGTTCTATTGATCATTGCTTGTAGAATATTATCTGCTCTTGGAATAAGTAGTAGAATAGGTTTCCTCTTCCTCAACAGTGAGAGCCTTTAGAAAAAGAAACGAGAAAGAGAGAAATCTAACACACTCTTTACAAATAAGAAAGAACTGGAAAAGAATGTAATAAAGAAGGTGAAGAGTTCAACAGTAGCTTACTACCACTACGGTACCATAAAGTTAGATTCGGTTTAGAGTTACATTCAAGTCATTGCAAGCCCTTGTGCGAACTCTCAGGTATCTTTTCTTGTCTCTTTCTGATCTAAATTGTTGTTGTTGATGACGTTCACCTCTTTGCAAGTAAACAGATGAAACATGAACTCCTGTATTAAGGTAATACTCCTGTGCATTGAGGTTAAGTGGCATAGCAAGATAATCACAAAGGATTCTTACTACCTACTTGTAACGTGTATAAAGGGCGAATGCATCAGGTGAGTGGTTGATTCAATAAATAAATGTGTAAGACGAGTGAGCATTGCTCCAGTTCACAACCATGGCACTATATAGCCTACAGTACCTCTCCCATTTCGGGAAAATCATTGGTCATCAATTTTAAAAATATAGAATGGAATCTTATGTTACTAGAGTGTGTGATCAACATCACACAATGTAATTAATATCATTAAGATAATGGAAAAGACATCACCCGGAATGGTACAAAATACCTATCATATCTCATGCGTGTGAAGTTTTTCCGACAACATGCTATCAGTCATGATCTATAGAACCGTATTTTCATTTGAAACCAAGTAATGCTGGATACATGGGATATTAATCATTAGTAAGTATATTGACAAGGTAAGTAGGCCTAATATTGTTGTGTACTTTTGTAATTACTATGAAACTTGTAAGAACAGTAGAATGAAAAAAATTTATACAATTTTGAAACTTCTAAAATAGTATATCCTTCCATTATTAGGTACTCATATATTATCTATTTGGTTTTGTTGGTTACTAAATTTATCTTTGTTTGTATTTGGTTACAACAATTGGAAAACTATACATTGTGGTATATAATCTATTTCACTACATTTTTCTCCTCTCTTATTATCAAAAAGTCAAAATTTAAGGTACATAAAAACTCAAAGGATGTTGGATTTTGTTTAAAAATGACCGTATCTCAAGGGCTGTGCAATTATTTTTCGAAGAAAGGCAGCTACTATACATCGATTATGTTCTCTGTTTTCGAACAATTCTATCAATGCCTAAGATCCGATAAGAATGTTAACAACTATATAAGACTATCAAATTATTCATTGAAAAATAATATTTAGATAAACCTAAGATTTGATAGAATCAGAAATACTGATACAAGACAGGTTTTATTGGTTGCTCCTCTACATGAAAGAATTATTCAAAATAGAAGCAACTGGTGCAGTCATTTGGATAGAATGCCACCTGGAAGAATGCCCGTTGTAGTCCAAAACTATAGACCTACAGGAAAAAGAGATGTAGGAAGGCCAAGAAAGAGATGGGTACCGGAACAGGTTCATTAATAACCCTAATCCCTGAAGTGAAGATGATGATGATGACCTAAGCTTAACAAACTGATCATTCAATTGAGGAGAAAAATGACAAGGTATAAAGCAAACTACGAATAATAATGACAAGAAACAAATGTCAACTTACATAGGATACAGTAATTAACAATCCTATAAAGTTATTTTATGTTCTACATTTCAAATACTCGAAGAGGAGACAGTAGTAGAGGAGGAGTATGTAACCCACCCGGTGGTTGTATCCATGAGGAACATGAGCGACCTTCACTCGTCAACAACAAACTCAGTTTCAGTTGTTTGTCTTTGACAGTTGAACAGAGTTTTCTCTATTATCTTGACAAAACGGCTTGGATTGTACTTGTATTATCTTGTAAAGCGAGCTAAGACCAAAAACCCCTGAAGCCAGTCTGAGAGCTTGTAACTTTAACGGAAGCAGCCGAAGCCAGGAAACGGATATCTCGATCTGCTGCTTTACTTAGCTTTGATCCGTAGAACGTGAAATGAACTTGTTTCATCTCCGGTTGCTGGTGATGGCGAGGGGTAGGGTAGGTAGGAGGAGATGAAGGGGGTAGTCTGCTCCTGAGGGATACCAACAAGTTTTCTTAGGAGGGATGATAGCCTACCAGCCACGAGAATAAGATTCAACTTCTTACTTTCACGATTCCTAATTGGAAAGGGAAAGAATTGTAATTGTGTCCACGCTCGTTCTTGCGTGTAACAGCTGCTTCAAGACCTGATAAAGAAAGAGTAAAGAGGTTGAGCAAAGGTCAGAGATATAGAATAATTAAAAATGTCATTTTGAAATTGCAAAAAATTTGTAAGAGTGATGATAATAATAATAGCTCATAACCCGCAAATAAGTGATTAACGCACATTGTAGTGTTTAAACTATTAATAATGATGAAAAAAATTTTCAAATCAAACTATCCACAAAAAGCTTACTTCAGGTTTTAATATAAAAATCATGAAAAACTTTTAATAATTTATTTAGCAGGTGAACTTATCTCCATATATGTGTATCGCGCCTAGTGCCGATAACCGCAAATCAGAAAACCCAAACTCAATGTAGGAAGTAAATATAGAAGAAAGGTCTACCGTATTAATGCAGAGCAGACATCCATGTTAACCCTGCATTTATGGGAGAGTAGGAAGATGATAGTTCACGGAAGTGAATCATTGTGTCGATCTAAAATAATGCGACACGAGTGCAACATTAGGACTAGGCCAACTGTTTCTAGGCCAACTAAACTGATCAGACCCTCACTCCATACTCTCAGCATACTAATTTATTCAGGATGCAATAAACAAATAGAAATGGTTCAATTTTCAACAGCTGATGAGGGTGGAATTATTAACCTTATGTTCGGCGGGGTTGTAATTTATTGATTCAAGTAGACAAGTCGAGTCGAGGTAGCATGCCATATCAGGAACATGCAGTTGCCGATAGGGGCGTTTACAATGAGTCCGGGCCGGAGGTTTCGCCTAAAACTGTCAGTATTGATCGAATGGGAGCATTGACTTTATGCATGAGGAATGCTGACAGGTAAATATGAAACTCACTATAGTAGGCGGGGTTGGAGTCACTTACAGCG
Source organism: Nilaparvata lugens (assembly GCF_014356525.2). Lineage (NCBI taxonomy): Eukaryota > Metazoa > Arthropoda > Insecta > Hemiptera > Delphacidae > Nilaparvata > Nilaparvata lugens. The sequence goes on along the minus strand of NC_052505.1, from coordinate 67,957,492 downwards.
GTTCATCAGCGCAAGCGAGAAGTAATGATTGGTGCTGACCGGGTGGGAAAGGGAAAATGATATTCGGTTTGGTATCCACAGAGTAGTTGCCTATTAAAGCACAGTAGTCCACAGTCAACAATGGTCTCATTGTTTGGAACGGCTGTCAAGAAATCGGCCGATCATTGTTGTTGGTCTGACAACAATAACCATCAAACCATTACCAGGCACCACATCCCCGTTAATAGAAAACTTATCATTGTGGTGCAGCACCTTTTATTGGTGATATTGTTTAGTCTATGATAAATTAAAAAGAGAAGTCATTCACGAGAAATGTCTACAGAAATTACAAAGATTATGGATATTCACTAAATAATCGCTTATTATAGGCTACAACTAATCAATTCTCTATTATCTTGACAAAACGGCTTGGATTGTACTTGTATTATCTTGTAAAGCGAGCTAAGACCAAAAACCCCTGAAGCCAGTCTGAGAGCTTGTAACTTTAACGGAAGCAGCCGAAGCCAGGAAACGGATATCTCGATCTGCTGCTTTACTTAGCTTTGATCCGTAGAACGTGAAATGAACTTGTTTCATCTCCGGTTGCTGGTGATGGCGAGGGGTAGGGTAGGTAGGAGGAGATGAAGGGGGTAGTCTGCTCCTGAGGGATACCAACAAGTTTTCTTAGGAGGGATGATAGCCTACCAGCCACGAGAATAAGATTCAACTTCTTACTTTCACGATTCCTAATTGGAAAGGGAAAGAATTGTAATTGTGTCCACGCTCGTTCTTGCGTGTAACAGCTGCTTCAAGACCTTATAAAGAAAGAGTAAAGAGGTTGAGCAAAGGTCAGAGATATAGAATAATTAAAAATGTCATTTTGAAATTGCAAAAAATTTGTAAGAGTGATGATAATAATAATAGCTCATAACCCGCAAATAAGTGATTAACGCACATTGTAGTGTTTAAACTATTAATAATGATGAAAAAAAATTTCAAATCAAACTATCCACAAAAAGCTTACTTCAGGTTTTAATATAAAAATCATGAAAAACTTTTAATAATTTATTTAGCAGGTGAACTTATCTCCATATATGTGTATCGCGCCTAGTGCCGATAACCGCAAATCAGAAAACCCAAACTCAATGTAGGAAGTAAATATAGAAGAAAGGTCTACCGTATTAATGCAGAGCAGACATCCATGTTAACCCTGCATTTATGGGAGAGTAGGAAGATGATAGTTCACGGAAGTGAATCATTGTGTCGATCTAAAATAATGCGACACGAGTGCAACATTAGGACTAGGCCAACTGTTTCTAGGCCAACTAAACTGATCAGACCCTCACTCCATACTCTCAGCATACTAATTTATTCAGGATGCAATAAACAAATAGAAATGGTTCAATTTTCAACAGCTGATGAGGGTGGAATTATTAACCTTATGTTCGGCGGGGTTGTAATTTATTGATTCAAGTAGACAAGTCGAGTCGAGGTAGCCTGCCATGAGGCGTTTACAATGAGTCCGGTCCGGAGGTTTCGCCTAAAACTGCCAGTATTGATCGAATGGGAGCATTGACTTTATGCATGAGGAATGCTGACAGGTAAATATGAAACTCACTATAGTAGGCGGGGTTGGAGTCACTTACAGCGGTTCATCAGCGCAAGCGAGAAGTAATGATTGGTGCTGACCGGGTGGGAAAGGGAAAATGATATTCGGTTTGGTATCCACAGAGTAGTTGCCTATTAAAGCACAGTAGTCCACAGTCAACAATGGTCTCATTGTTTGGAACGGCTGTCAAGAAATCGGCCGATCATTGTTGTTGGTCTGACAACAATAACCATCAAACCATTACCAGGCACCACATCCCCGTTAATAGAAAACTTATCATTGTGGTGCAGCACCTTTTATTGGTGATATTGTTTAGTCTATGATAAATTAAAAAGAGAAGTCATTCACGAGAAATGTCTACAGAAATTACAAAGATTATGGATATTCACTAAATAATCGCTTATTATAGGCTACAACTAATCAATTATCTATTATTTACAAAAGATTGAAACATAATATACTCCACTACAACTGACCTTAAAGTGAAATGAGTAATTCTAATTATTAATTTAATCTTCCACCTGCATTTATAGGTCTATGTGTTAAGTTATCAGTGTGAGTCTCTGCAAATTACAATTATTTTATAAAATACATAATTTATTCATTCTACTGGAAAGTGAATCTCACTTGGGACTTAGGCCGGCCATAAACGATATTGCAGGCTTGTCAAGGAATATTTAATTGTATCTACGTAAATTGATATGTATATCCTGGTTCATAGAATGTTCATCTATTGAATTAGAATGCAATAGCGATTTATAATCAGGCCTACAACATTACAAGACAAATACTGGTTTTCGATATCGAGAATTCTTAGTATAATCATAGATAAAGGAGCATAAGGAGCATAAAGGAGCTATATTTCTTGTCTCTGGTATAATATTGATGAGTGTTTTTATTCCAAGATCATGGTAGCGGTAAGAAACATATAAGGTATTTCAAGGATAAGTAAGATTTTACTGACAATTTTATATGATAACAATTGAAAATTTAGTTTATAATGATTGATACTAAATGAGAAATGGTGCAAAACTGAAGTGAAGAGAGTGTGAGTATGAAAAAGGAAAAATTAGTTGTTTCCAAAGCGATAAATCTAACGTAGATACTCAATTGACTCGTGACTCAGAGTGGGAATATTATGCTAGGAAGAGGATTAGGACAAGATAAGAATGGGCGTACCAAAGACGCATTCAAGGGTTAGTTTAGAAAAGAGGTGTCAAGAAGAACACACTTTTCGAATGGAAATCTCAGCGATTATCGGCACGACCGTTGTCTCTTTCGTTATGGGCAATAAAATGCAGAAGAAGAGTTAAAAGCGAAGAAAAATAACTGTGAAATCGTTTGGCTCCTAGCGCCACTCCCTGTGTTCTTGTGGGGAGAAACGAGGACTGAAAAGAAATGAGAGGGTGGAAGAAAACGAGGGTCTAACTGGAAAAAGTCGAGCGCGGAATCGAGGGATTAGTAGCTGTGCTTTGTTTGTCGTGCAGCGAACTGTTAGGTGGTAGTCGCTCTGTGGATCAGAAAATAAGATGCTCAACATTACAGTTCAGTTTTTTTTGGCAACCGAATCGATTTGAAATTATACCTCTACATTTCCCTTGTTACGATTTGCATTCAAGTGGTTTGCAACAATGAGTACTTGCCAACAGAAGTCCACTCATTCAATAAAATTTGGAATCAGCAGGATATGTAAATGAAATTATTAATCAAGTCATGCTTGTGAGGCTTCGAAGTGATTTGTTACGAAACAACAGGTTGAATAGAGTATATTAATCAAGCTACAGTTTAGACTACAGGTTGCAAATTAATTGAAAAATTAATGGTACTTATGAAACACATTAACACATCCCTTTTCTGCTGCCATCTGTTGGAACTAATATGGAAATAGCTCCTTCACCAATCACATACAACTAGCTAGCGTAGTACACGCCTCTCCACTCTTATTGGTCGATGACATTCGTCATTGTCGCTATTTAATGGGACGGACCAAACAACTCCTACCAATGGTTGGAGAGATGCCTTTTGGAGCTAGAAGCTTCTGATTGATTGGAAAATTATTCATATTGATCTACTTAATCATTGGCGGTCTACATCATAGTATACATTTCAACATCTGAACTAACAATTATTCAAATCTCCACACAATACAAAATTCAAACATCAAGTAGTGAAAACTCAGAAGAATTTCAGTTTAGACGGTCTTAGAATTGAATATCAATCAATCATTATCATTGGATTATGAAAGAAAATGCTGGAAAACTGTTGAAAGCGAAAATAGATAACTGTAGAATTATTTGACCAAGTCCCAAAATATGTAGAATATTTAATATGAATTGAGCAGAGATTCAATCATAAGAGCACAGAAAGGGTTGTTCTTTCGACCGTGAGCCTGTTTGCTCAATCAGTGTAGAAATATCAGTATACTTAAAATTCAGAGTATTTTGTGTCCAAATCTGAGGTAGTGCGTAGATAACAGGGGTGAGTTTTATCTCGCTGGAGATCTGAGAGATCTTGGTGTAACATTAAACGCTAGTGTTAGTCTTGTCTTTGGAGCTACGGCCACAAACTCAGCCACAAAAACAACAATAACAATAACAACGGCTTCCTCTGTTGGGCGGAGAAGGAGCATTCGCACGTCTTTAATCGCATTAAAATCGGCCCTGATAGTTCCGTCATAGACCGGAAGAAACGTATGGGCTACTCCCACTACACCTAGCATTTTATTCGTTTCTCGTGTGACAGGGGAGAAACGAAATCAAAGATACTAACAACTTAATTGTTGTGAGCTATTCTATTTCTTCTCTTGACTGGAGATGAAAAGGATATTAGTTTCGTTTCATTTGTCAGTTCCTTTTTTAAATCGACCCTCTTTATTCTCTGTTTGAGTCTGAGATGAGAGCGGTGACGTTTTTCGTCCATTGACGACGAAGCTGGAGGATTGAACCTCTCTCCAGCCGCAGGCAAACTGACAAGCGCCCCAGGGGTCTTTCCGCATTCGAAATTAAAACCTCTCTGTGAACAAAGCGTTATGTGCTAGCTGATATATGTCCTACTGAAAATAAGGATTTGTTCTCCATGTAGCTATACAGTAGTGAATACAGTAGTTTTTATAAAGTAGTGAATAGTGAATTTCAATATTGTCAAAGAATTATTGAATTAGTTTTAGTTTGCTGTACAATTAAGTTGAAAATGTTTGGAATAGTTGATGGGAAGATTTTTGATGCCATTGAAATAATTGATTGGTATAATAGAGGGAAGAAAGATTGGTCATTCCATGGTGATAGTATAATATTTTTCTCCATTCATTTCTGTTGGGCTACTTGATAGATATATTATATTTGGAATGACTAGTACAGTTTTTATCTCATTTGAGGACACAAATATCATATTCTATGATAATTTTCTGTTTTCTATTGTTTTAAATTATGTTTCATAATTCATATTGAACTCTTTACTCCGTATCAAATATTGGTAACTGAGATATTGACGGCCACTAAGAAATACGAGATAGTTGGACGAGGAGTGACTAAGAAATGTATAGAATTTTATTCCTAGCATTGTAATAAGGATTTTCAACGAGCTGTCTTTTCTAATAGCCGTCTTCTATCAATGTTCTTCGTACTATTTCCAGCATGCATGTGTCTTATGGCTGGCTCTCAAATGATCAAATAATCAATCTCCTGGATTAATAGGATGGATAAAGTCCCTATTCTTGAATTTTCGAGTTTTGAAATTTTTCACTAATTTCATCATTTTATTTTCAAAATCATTATTCTGTTTGGATCATTTGAGAGATGTGGAGGGTTATTGTCTGTAGGAAACACATGAATGTGATAATTGTACGACAGGAAATCAAGCTTTCAGTGGAAGATCTGTGACATGTCTGGATTATGAATGTCGTTATGAGATGTAATGAATCTGAGCGATATCAAAAAATGTTGAATAGAAACGATGAAGAGCGAGATAACGCGTGGAGTGAGGAAGCGAGTCGGCTCTGAACTGCGGCTGGAAATAAATGAATGGGATATAGAGAACACTGTTCTTTATATAATACAATAGTGTGGAGAACAAGAGTACAAAAAAGTAGAGAATGGATCTAAAAGCGCTGTGTTTTGTTGCGTATATCTAGGCTATGGTTTGTCAGAAGCAGAGTTGTAGGCCTAGGCCTGAAACCTAAATAATAATACTGCTGTCCGTGTATACAATGGCAATGGTAGGCCGCCGTCACTTCTGAGCCCTGATCTTGGTAATGTAGCCCCCGGTTGTCAAGCGTAGGAAGATTGCCTGCCCTGTGGGAGTAGAATCTGGAAAAAGGGTGATTGAGTTATAGACGGCCCACGTCTGAAAACTCACTTCATAATACCTGTAACCAGTAACGTGAGTACTAGCTGCAATAAAACAAGATTCTTTCGCAAGACAAAGGACACCTGCATAATAATTCAAACAAAAAATCAATACAGGTAAGTGTTCTAGTGAAATGATTGTGGAGATGATGATGAAAATATTTGATGTAAGGAAGAGCGCATGACATTTATAAGATGAGAAAAATACTTTTTGATTGTAGGATTCAGTATATAAGGTCAATTTTATATCTTACCATAAACCATAATCAAAACAAAGCCAGATAGATCGGACTCAGTTAAGTAGTTTCATCCTCACACATTTATAGAAATAACATGTTGTAATTAGTAATTTATTGTTTTCTGTATCATCACTCGACGATTAGTGTCGATTTATCTATTATAAATGAAACTAAAAATATTCAAGACAAATAGACACAGGAATAAGAGATAAGTTTTGTCATTAATAATACTGGAATTTCAAAGAAATTAATCATTGAATAATAAATCCAGTCACTATATACATTGGTGCATGCAATTTATATTGTAGTTCTGATTTTTTTATATATTATTTGGGTACATAAGAGAAGCTCAGAACCAATTTCTTCATGCAAAATTTCCTTGTGCTAGATATAGAGTGGCCCAAAAACCTCTTATTTTCGGCTCATTTTCGAGTTTTCAGCTATTTCTGCCAAAACTCGTAATCGGACAGAAAAATTTGCTCCTGCCTTTTCCTTGGATCATAAACTTCTGAATAAAATGGAATCATTCGGAACTCTCTATCTCCGATGAGTACTGAGTTATGACTTTTCAAAAATGAGTGAAATTTGAAGGAAAAATCAATTCTGATTAATTTTAGTTTTTGATCAACGATATCTTCCAATTGTTAACATTTAAATGTATAATTCAAAATCCCTCTGGGCGTATTTTTGTGCTCTACAATCTGAAATCAGGGAGAGCGCTCTATCTCAGATAGATTTCCAGGTACACCTGACAACAATGTTCCTTGTATTGTGAAAAACACCTAATTTTCAGCTTCAACCATCATAACCAACAACATTGTCTTCACATTGATATTTCGCACATTGACATGAGTTCATGTGATCATGTTCTATGAGAATCACCCGCTAGATGCATTTCATTTCAGTATTTCCTAGTGGAGAACACTAAGAGTGTTCACTAAGTGTCACTTAGTGTCACTAAGGATGAGTGCCTAAGGACACCTCAAGGATCAAAATTTCAAATACTTATAACTTTTGACAAAATGCTCAGATTTAATCGTACTACACTTCATTCTTCTTGGCTCGTCAAGGCGGTCCAGAATCATGCATCATAAGTCAAATTCGGTCGAAAAATGAAAAATTTATTGTTGAGTGTACTTATGCCAATATTCCAATTCACAAAAAATGGCCGATTTCTATATTCAAAGCTGCATGTCTTGTGAAATACTTCTGATAAAATTTCCAAATCAAGAGAGGATGTGAAAATTGTCCCCCTCTACCCACTCTTATGGATAATACTTTCGATTCCAGTACAATTCGAAAGTTACAGGAGATTTTTTTAAAAATGGCGATTTCAGTTTTAACATTTTTTTCGTGATTTTACTGTTGATCAAGAGTTTCTAAAACGAGTATGATTCATCATAGAAACTCGCGATTGATTCCAAATTGTAGATAAATTGATCCTTTACAAGCTCAGCTGCCTAAAATCCATCTTAGATCACTCTGGCATATCATAGAACTTCCAAAACTGTTGATATGAGAAAAATATCTATATATCCGGATTTTTTTCAACAATCAAATCTCACTTTACGAAAATATTTTCTCATGAAAGAAAAAATGCTATTGCACATTTCGAGATCAAGTAATCCTTTTCATAATAAGGGGTTACGGGTTACAGCGATACAAAGCTTTGAATATAGAAATCGGCCATTTTTTGTGTATTGGAATATGAGCGTAAGTATACACAAAAATAAATTTTTCATTTTTCGACCCAATTTGACTTATGATGCATGATTCTGGACCGCCTTGACGAGCTGAGAAGAATGAAGCCTAAGGACACCTCAAGGATCAAAATTTCAAACACTTATAACTTTTGACAAAATGCTCAGATTTAATCGTACTGTAGTAGGCTAATCTGAGCATTTTGTCAAAAGTTATAAGTGTTTGAAATTTTGATCCTTGAGGTGTCCTTAGGCGCGCCTCTCCACTAGGAAATACTGAAATGAAATGCATCTAGCGGGTGATTCTCATAGAACATGACCACATGAACTCATGTCATTGTGCGAAATATCAATGTGAAGACAATGTTGTTGGTTATGATGGTTGAAGCTGAAAATAAGGTGTTTTTCACAATACAAGGAACATTGTTGTCAGGTGTACCTGGAAATCTATCTGAGATAGAGCGCTCTCCCTGATTTCAGATTGTAGAGCACAAAAATACGCCCAGAGGGATTTTGAATTATACATTTAAATGTTAACAATCGGAAGATATCGTTGATCAAAAACTAAAATTAATCAAAATTGATTATTCCTTCAAATTTCACTCATTTTCGAAAAATCATAACTAAGTACTCATTGGAGATAGAGAGTTCCGAATGATTCCATTTATTCAGAAGTTTATGATCCAAGGAAAAGGCAGGAGCAAATTTTTCTGTCCGATTACGAGTTTTGGCAGAAATAGCTGAAAACTCGAAAATGAGCCGAAAATAAGAGGTTTTTGGGCCATTCTATATCTAGCACAAGGAAATTTTGCATGAAGAAATTGGTTCTGAACTTCTCTTATGTACCCAAATAATATATTAAAAAATCAGAACTACGATATCAATTGCCAGCACACGCCCTTTTTTATGTCTATATTGACTGGACTATAATATTGTTCAAGAACTTATTCATTAAGCAGCTGTGTCTCTTATGTTGTAATGGTTTGGTCTTGAAGACTGGGGATAAACCCTGCTCTTGACACATGGAACAGTCAGTCACTAGTGGGAGCGATATGAAGTTATACTCTCTGTATTGTTGAAATCGCTGAAAATTCAACAATACATTCATCTTGAGGCGGAGATGTCTTTTTGCACAGATCTAATCACATTCCTATTAGGAGTAGCTGCTTCATAGAAAGGATCACTCGTTTTTCTGCTTAGTCTCCATCCAGTTTGAAAAGGGTGCGATGGATAAGTAGGCATTCGAATGTCTTTTGGGAAGACAGCAAACCGCTGATCATAAAAGGGTGAGACACGCCCTCAGCTGTTTGCGTGAATAAAAACTTTGTCTCCATTTTATTCATTAGATGCTACAAAGGTATCCCGCTGCTTGGCGAACGGAAAAGATACTCGGAAATGATTTCAAAATAGCATCTCAACCTCCTCCTTTGCAATTCACCTCAATCATTGGTGAAAGGGATGATATGTATAGTTGGTAGGCCATTGAAGCAGCAGCCTTTGTGGAAGTCTCATTGTGATTTACCACATCATTTTCCAGTCTTACAAATAATACAGTAATGACAATGGAGAAAGAAAGATAGGACCAAGAGGTAATTGCGGACCAAGAGGTTCATAATGAATTGATTTGCATACTGAAAAGACTGAGTTTCATGTGCGTTTTACAATATTTAATTTATATTAATTGTGATGAAATCATGAATTTTACAGGAAATACACAAAATTTTATCCATGTAACTACAAATATAATTTTCCCAATTCAAGATCTTGATAAACAATTCTTTAATTTCATGTAGAGTTTCATATTGTAACATATTTAAATCTGGGTAGATAAAAAGCCCTAACAGAAATAGTAATAGGTCTAAAAATAAAGTAATTGGCTAATATCGCCAAGCAGATAATAAACAAGATTAGATAGCATCAGCTTGTTCTGGCTAAATGGTACAAGAACTTAAAAAGGATTTGAAGGAAGTTTATTACTCATAAATAGATTATTATATAAAATATTTGAAGATTGAGGTTATATAGATGTATTCACGGATCGGTGACCTAGAGATCGATCAAACCGAAGAACGTAGAATCTGACCAAAACCCCTTGGCAGAGCTTTATTGCATTCGGATGGTGTGCAATGTGAAAAAACACCCGTCCACGTGGCTAATTATTAGGTAGCATGGAATTAATATTAACATATAGAATATTAACTAGCATGCAAAGAGCATAAATAAAAAACCAAATAAAAATAATTTAATGTATTCAGGAAATAAGAGTTACCAGGCGCATGAATACCGAATAAAATTTGCATGCACCAATAGTAAAACGGCAGTTAATAGGCGGCAACTGTAGGCCAATTCAAAAATATTTATATATATTTATATAAATGTACTAGATTTTGTGTAAAAATTTGTGTAATCTATGTTATCAATATGGCTCGAATGCAAAGAAATTATTAATCATATAATCTAAGCAATATTTTGGCATTTTTTGTAAGATCTATTTGAATTTAATGGCGGAGGATTGAGATATTTAAATTTTATGCTAATTTGAAAGTCGGAAAGAGGATCTGTAAAACTTGAGAAGGAAGAACCAGACTCGCCAGCCAGATGCCACCATAAGAGGACCCCAAATATTTTAGAGCGAAGTACCTTATTAATAATTTTGTAAAAATTAAAGTTAAAGTAAATTATTAAATTTCTTAAAAGACTTCGTGATGCTATTGTGAAGCAGAAGTCATTTTTCATTTTTATTAAATTTATAACCCCCTGGAGGAGACGATTCCGGCTACCATATTCCCGGACCGCATGGAGTTGGATCGACATCGGCGGCTTACAAGAAGATTTTCGACACGTGAGTGATTAAATTTGAATTTAGTGATGGGCGCCCTAGTGCTTCGAAATAATCTGATGATCAAAGCTAGCTCGCCGAAAGGGTTATTATAAATTGAGAAATTAATAAGAGTAATACTTGCGCAAGTAAAAATTAGTATTAAAGGTATTTAATTGAAAGAAAAATATAGATCAATATTTTAGAAATTTCTATTTAATCAAAGAAGTACGAAATCTAGGCTATCAAACGTATGCATACAATATTTAATTTTTTGCAATACAATTTGCGATAATTTATCATAGTTCTAATTCACTAGATGAATGGCTCTACCTATTCCGTCAGGTGCCGAATCTTGCACCCTGAGATAAAATATATATTCGATACAAATAAATCTACTAAATACTAGAGATTTTAATATATATATATATTTGGATTATTAGTGGCTAATTTATCAAGCTGATCTTAGAGCACATATTTTTGATTGAATTATCCAAGCCGACAAGTATTAGCAAGTACATGTCACAGCTACATGCCAAAGAATGCATATGATTTCAAGATAAAGGCACATGGTAATGATTCGTGCCATAAATCTAGAATATAAAGTTTAGCCTGTGATATTTTATTGATTTCAAATATTGTTCTATTTTTATATTATATTTTTTATCGCTCTATATATATTTTTTGCCTCGATTGATCTTTGCATTATTTGTGTAATATATGTGTGAAATTTTCATGGTGTGCAATTTATTTTTTATTCCTCATCTCTATAGTATAAGTATCATTTTTATATATATTTATTATTTATTGAATTACAAGAGTTATTGGAGAAGCCCATATCTAGGCCTATCAAGATTTTTTAAGACTGAATACTATTAGAAAAACCACGACCTAATTATATTAAATCTCATGCTTTACCGACTGATGCCAAGCAGGAGGCTAATCGTTATTTAAATATAAAGAATAACGTGACAGAAAGACATGTCGTACCAACGTGGGGCTGATGATGAGAGCCAAGCTCATTGAATAATTATTTGAAATTAGGTCAATAACCATATTGAAAATTATAGATAACTTATACGAGTTGTGAGGAAAACTGGCGAAGGAAAATTTGTATTACTTTTTGGGGAAACAAGAGCTTTAAATAGAGAGAAATTATATGTTTTAAAGAAAATTTTATATTATTAGTACTGTGAAAAATTACATGTTTATAGAGAGAGATTATATTTTATAAGCCTAAACTGCTATTACTTTCTAGTCAAAAATATATTAGGTGTTTAAGCCGGTTGGAAAATAAGTCGCAGCCTGTAAACTAGCCAAGAATAAATCAACAAAACATTGGGGGCGCTAGAGCATTGTAAAAAACTTAAGTATAAATACCTTGTTGTAAGAGTATCCAAACACTTTACACATCACTGTTCACTGTAAGTCCCGGTTGTGTCTCTTTTTTAAGCATTTCGCTTATCATTTTTATCACTGTTTAATTAGCATTTATCATATTTGACATAATGAATCACACTCCCGCAAACTCTGAAGTTTCATATATGTACGGCGGTTGCACAGATCCCACTTTGTCGACTCCGAGCACATCAAACCCCACCACGGTAGATGCCAATACGCCACGAGAAAGGGAACCAGGAAGCGTCGGGTCGATAGTTTTCGATCCACCAGGTCTGCAACCTCTATCCTCCACTCGAATCGACGCCGCTGACACACCATTGAATCAACGGATAGTAGAGATCAACTTTGAAGGGGGCGAGGAGCAACCTGCAGAACCCACATCGCCGGAGGCCGAGTCACACCTGGGCAAACAAAGTATATTTTCAATCACAGAATTAGATCCGCTTCAAAAGGTAATAATGGAACAAACGAGTAGCACTTTCAACATTATGTTACAAAAAACAATGGATAGTATGATGCAGGAGATTAAAAAAGAGATTGCTACAGTAAAAGAGGAAAATAAACAGACAGTGGAACAGGGTATGAAAGAGACCACAGGCGCTATAAAATCAGTAGAACAACGGTTGGATAATATTGAAACTAAAGTAGAGAGTCATAGGGAAGAATTAAAAGCAATGATAACCCTACAAAAAGAAAGTCAGGATAAAGTTACGGCAGTATTATCGGAAAGGTTGGATACGGTTACATGTGAACTCAATGAAAGGATAGATAACCTAAATACACAAATCACTACACCTATTCAGGATATAACAAATAACATTAAGGCCGATTGCCACCAAGAAATCCACAAACAAATTACCGTTGCCAATCAAAACTTAACAACTACAGTTGACAAAAATATTAACAATATTAAAGAAATACAAAACAAACAGATTAATATGTCCACAAAAATGAACCAACTGCAAGGTAGCATCAATCAAAACACTGAAACCTGTAAAGCTTTAAATGGAACTCTACTAATTCAGAAATCCACTCTGACTCAATTAAATCAAGAAATAAACGCAAATAAAATTACACATAATAGTCAATGGCAGATAACACAGGAAAAAATAATAGCATTGGAAAATCATATTCAACAACAACCTCAAGGAATTCAAACAGACAACCTCAACGTACATAGTATATTACAAGGACTAGGAAAATTTGATAACACTGATCGCCATTTGCAACCTCAACCATTCATTGATCAGATAAAATTAGTACAAACTCTTGCACCTACCTCTTGGAATTTTTGGCGTCTCCGTTTGACTAATTTATTGATTGGCGAACCCCTGATGTTTTTTCGGAGTAGAGCCCATGAATTTACATCATTGGATGAGTTTGTCGCTGTCTTCCTGGAACAGTATTGGAGCAGAAGTAAACAGTTGGACGTGCTAGCGGACATCATATCATGCGATTTCAACCCTAACTTAGACGGTGCATGTACCACTTTCGTCACTGCCCTACAGTTTAAAAATTCTCAATTGAGCGAGCCCATTAATGAATCGGCATTAGCAAGTATTATTTTAAAGAAGCTACCGTATCAAGTTAGAATGGCACTCGCCACACAACCCATTACTGATTGTAAGCAGCTGATTAATCATTTATATGGCATACAGTCTGCAATGGCAATATCAAACCACCGCTCAGACCAGAGATACGCATCAAATCAGCATAATTCAAAATTTAATCCGCATAACAGCCAAAATTATGAACCGGTATCATATGATCGCTACCGATCTGCTCCCCAATTTGAACGCCGCTATGAGCACAGGCAAAATGGTAATTGGAATAATGAAAAATTTCAAAATCGTACAACCAACCACTATGCCCAGCAGAGCAATCGTAGGAATCACTATGATGGCCGTGATCGATTAAACTCACATAATAATCACGCACAAAACAGTTACAACAGAAATTATAAACCACCACCTCAACAAGTAAGTACAAATTATACACTAGCACATGCAATAGGTTTGAATCAACAAAAAACCCGGAACCCAACACCCAACGACCCGCCACCAGATATACAGAAAACTACATCTAAACAATTATGTCTACATGATAACCCCGATACAACCCACACAAGCTCAGAAAAAATAGATAGAGAAAATAAAGATACTACAGCCTCATATACCACCTTTGTGAACGGTTTACCGAAAATATTAGAAAAACAGATGTTAATACAAGATAAATCACCACCAAAAACCGCCGCTCAACATGTAATTAAAACAGCCCGAAAACATCAACCCCTCTTGAGCCTTATATTCCCCGCCGACGATCCATCACCGCAGGTAGAGCAGCCCGCACATCAAGAGACCGCCACCATACTACCCGCTTTGAAAGTCACACTCGCGCATCAAGAGACCGCCACCGCACCCATGCATCATTCGACCCCACCAAGGCACCCCAATGAACCCAGGATAGAGGACCAAGAGGATGACACCAGGCAGGACGGAATACCGGATGAAAGGAGCATGCACCGCAAGGCCCGGAGACGGAGGCGCCCGAGGACACCCAGCCGACATCAGGACGAGGAGGACGGCATTCGGGAGAACATGCATCGCAAGGCCCGGAGGCGGAAGAAACGGAGGAACCGCGCGCGCGCATACCGGCCGCATGCACGGTTCAAACGCCCGAGGAGGATACCGGCCCGGGACCAGGTTGGAGAACAGACCACCGACATCGTGCATCCGCGGCACATACGCTTCAAGAGAGATATTGAGCGATGTGACCGGAAGAATGGGCTAAGGAAACGGGATAAAAACGGATCAAATAAATGGGATAGAACCGAAGCTATTAGAAGGACTACTATCGATTCATGCGCGGACAATAAATTGGATTACTTGTGGGAGCTAATGAAGAATGGAAAGTGTCTAAGAAGAGTGATGGAAACAAGGAATTATATTAATAAAATGGAAGTACCTGACTATTATATGATAAGAGGTTATACTATTGAAGAGAAAATAAATGTTTGGATATGGTGTTTAATATTTGGTATGATGGCTGTGATATTAGTAAAAGACTGTGTTGTAGATATAATGGAAAATATTATATTGTTATTATTAAATGAATCTATGATTGATAATTGGAAATTTAATATTATAAAAATGTTTATTGTTGTAACCCTAAAGAGTTATAATGAGCCGAAATCAAGAAAATTAGATGAAAATAAGAGGAAAGGTGAATTAAAATTACAGGATGATGGGAAAAAGAATGGATTGAAAGGAACTACCATTAATGAAACAAGGAATTGTTTAAAGGAGTATACAAGATACCAGGGCTTTAAATTTATGAAGGATAAGTTATCAATAGGACAGCCTCACAAATCAACAGCAGATAACCTCACCAGCCTACAATGTCAACAAGCAGAAAGTCAAAAGATACGGGAAAAATCACAACAATTCTACATCCTATTTCGTCGAATTTGAAATAAATATGATAAGAAATCAAGGAAAACATTATTATCAAACCGATTACTGACCTTTCTTAATAAATTTAATCTTGGCATAGGACCGCGTGGCAACAATCCAATGTTTTAATTCCTTCCAGCCGTTAGAAGCCTGCAATAAGGAAAAGAACAATTTTTAAATATGTAATTAAATTATATACATCAGATAAAAAAGGACACAAGCGGGGATAATAAAATTAAAATTTGTTAATTACCTTTTTAAGAGAAAAAATTGAGCAGTTAGGTTAGTTATGAAAGTCGATAGCAAATTCTGATGTAACATGTAGCACTCTGAATTGTAGAACAGCGACCAGCTGACCAAAGCCACCCAAATCAAATGAATGTAATGTCTGTTGAACATATGTTTATAAAAAGAAGTACTGTACCCAAAGAGTTATTTATTATTGTTATTTATTATATTTATTAATGTCGATATATTTATTTATATGTTTTTATATTTATTACTTTTAATTATGCCACGTTTGTTACCTGAAAAAGACTTAAAGTGAATGCCAGTTACCAAAACCAAAGAGCCATTAGCAAAAGAAAGTATTGTACCTGATGTATAGAAAATTATTTATATTAAGACCTAAGAAATACTATAAGATATAAGCCCAGAAGTTTATGAATCGAAATTATTGTCTAAAAGGAATCATTTATGAGAATTATGAAATGTGTGTAGTTAAGTTGGCGGCCCTGCAAGCGGCGAATTTAAAAATTACTATGTTTTAAGTGTTGTCAGGAGGAATGCGTTTAGAAGTTTATATTTATGATATTTTATGTGTGTTGAGGAGGAGAATTTGTTATTGTATTTGATAAAGGTATAAAGGAGATGCAGCAAATATGTCTGCTATCTGTGATAGAAGTATGAGAGTATAATTCACAAATAAAGTATAGTGTATATCAATGTATTGAAGGGTGGGTTTTCATTAAAAACATTGTGATTCTCAAATATTTTGAATTCAAACCCAGGGGCGCGTGTAACATATTTAAATCTGGGTAGATAAAAAGCCCTAACAGAAATAGTAATAGGTCTAAAAATAAAGTAATTGGCTAATATCGCCAAGCAGATAATAAACAAGATTAGATAGCATCAGCTTGTTCTGGCTAAATGGTACAAGAACTTAAAAAGGATTTGAAGGAAGTTTATTACTCATAAATAGATTATTATATAAAATATTTGAAGATTGAGGTTATATAGATGTATTCACGGATCGGTGACCTAGAGATCGATCAAACCGAAGAACGTAGAATCTGACCAAAACCCCTTGGCAGAGCTTTATTGCATTCGGATGGTGTGCAATGTGAAAAAACACCCGTCCACGTGGCTAATTATTAGGTAGCATGGAATTAATATTAACATATAGAATATTAACTAGCATGCAAAGAGCATAAATAAAAAACCAAATAAAAATAATTTAATGTATTCAGGAAATAAGGGTTACCAGGCGCATGAATACCGAATAAAATTTGCATGCACCAATAGTAAAACGGCAGTTAATAGGCGGCAACTGTAGGCCAATTCAAAAATATTTATATATATTTATATAAATATACTAGATTTTGTGTAAAAATTTGTGTAATCTATGTTATCAATATGGCTCGAATGCAAAGAAATTATTAATCATATAATCTAAGCAATATTTTAGCATTTTTTGTAAGATCTATTTGAATTTAATGGCGGAGGATTGAGATATTTAAATTTTATGCTAATTTGAAAGTCGGAAAGAGGATCTGTAAAACTTGAGAAGGAAGAACCAGACTCGCCAGCCAGATGCCACCATAAGAGGACCCCAAATATTTTAGAGCGAAGTACCTTATTAATAATTTTGTAAAAATTTAAATTTAAAGTAAATTATTAAATTTCTTAAAAGACTTCGTGATGCTATTGTGAAGCAGAAGTCATTTTTCATTTTTATTAAATTTATAACCCCTGGAGGAGACGATTCCGGCTACCATATTCCCGGACCGCATGGAGTTGGATCGACATCGGCGGCTTACAAGAAGATTTTCGACACGTGAGTGATTAAATTTGAATTAGTGATGGGCGCCCTAGTGCTTCGAATAATCTGATGATCAAAGCTAGCTCGCCGAAAGGGTTATTATAAATTGAGAAATTAATAAGAGTAATACTTGCGCAAGTAAAAATTAGTATTAAAGGTATTTAATTGAAAGAAAAATATAGATCAATATTTTAGAAATTTCTATTTAATCAAAGAAGTACGAAATCTAGGCTATTACACTTATCTATTTCTGAGTGTTTTTGAAAAAATACTAATTTCAAATTTGAAGTATGATCACATTGGATTAGCTTTTGAGCAAGTGCAACCGAGACCAGGCGTGCAGATGATAAACAAAGTATGGAAAGAGTAATAGAAACACGTTGTGACTTGTTTGTCGCTGCTCACACTGATCGCGAGTGCAAGTGCAAGTGCGTACAGTATAAGGAATTGCAGTTTGTAGTGCGTACACTTGCTTGCACTTGCACTTGCACTTACTATCAGTGTGAGCAGCGAAAGACAAGTTACAACGTGTTTCTGGCTCTTTCTAAGATTTTGTTTCTCATCTTCACGCATGCTCACACGAGTACTTGCGCAAACATGCATTCAATGTTATCATACCTCAACGGTATAATCTCAATTAACCCATATTACAGTAACTATATAGTACTGTAGTACTATAGTATAGAAATATAGTACTATATATTACTATATAGTAACTGTAACAGATATCAGGCTTCTCACACAATATGAATATTAGTTTATAAGTAGTATGATTTTGAATCTTTCATTTATGACCACCGATGTTTTTAGGTGTTATGGTGTTATTTGAATCGCCAACATTTATAATAAGAATGCCTATGATTCCGCATGAAAATCATATTTTCTACAAGCACATTTAAAAGGTTCTAGTTCAACTATTGATTTATAAAAACTGATTCTTCAGATTTGTAAAATGAATGGATGAGATAAAATGAATAATGAGTCTATAGAAGTCACGTGATGATACTCGTGCGACTAGGCAAAGAACAGACCTCTAAGGAATTGATCGACCGTGAAAATATCGATTTTCAGACAAAACTGAACCCACAAACCATGAAGAATGGATTTACAGCCGATGATTCATCAAGTGTTGGACTACTACATTCGAGGATGATAAAAAATTTGCCAATGCATCTTTCATTCAACTCGTCAGCAGACACAACTCATGTTACTTAAGTACTATTTTTATTGGAAACCGTTGATTTGGTGGTAGAGTTTTAAGACTTTCATATCAGGAGGAATCTTCTATCCTATTCTACTGTAGATATCCCTCTATTCTAAGGCAAAAACTGACAGTGAGATTCCTAGAGTACTTATAATTTTTATTCCAAGTTCAACGTTTTCGAGAGATACTTCAAGAAGCATAGAGATCTGGCCATTGAAGAGGCACCATTCCTCAATTCATCGAGATGGAAACTGACAACCTCTTATAGCATGCTGATGTTTCTAAAATAGACATTCCAATACTAATAAGAAGGTAAGAAATATTTCTTATAACAGTATACCAATTTCAATTCGCTATTGACATTATGCTTTTTGTATCAACGAGAAAATGTTTTGGGAGTTTCTTAGAGGGCGATCATCTTATGAGTCCCAGGATTACGACCCAATTATTGGAGTTTCATCTCATGACCCAACATTATTGGAGCGTGGCTCTATTCTAAAGGAGAGAAACAGAACTTATCTGGTTTGACTGATTAGATTTGACATGCACTGCTAGGTAATCCACTCCCCCAATTAAAATGTATTCCTCATGATAATTTTCAGTAAAAAAATATTTTGCCAGCACACGTATTCATATTCATGAATTAGGAATCAGTAATGCTTGGATTGTGATTGAATTATTATTATAATGCTCTATTAAGATTTTTTATAGTTTGGTGGAGGATCAACAGGAACAGCCCAACACTGTTCCTCGCCAGAATTTTTATAGATGGAATATCCTGTCTTGGATAAATTTATTGCCGAGGTTTTTTGGTAAACTGACTTTTCAAGAAGGCGTGACTCTATATACAAGAGGATAGGGAATTGGAGCGCCAATTTATTCACGCTCACACTAGAATGTTATTCAGTCCGATAAACTTCTCTGATCTGTACTTTGCAAACGGATGTCTGCAGTTTATAGATTGAATGAGGACTGAAGAAGAGATCAGATATCAGATCTACAGTAACTGAAAAGTACTCGAAAAGGGTGGAGAGTGGTGAGGGGTTGTGTGCTTTGAAGCTGATAAGAAAGCCGAATTTGAAGCGTCTAAAGTTTGAAAAGTCTCAACGATTGAATCGACAAGCAGAGGTCGGACAATGGCAAACGGCGTGAAATAAAAGTTTGTTTTTATATTATAATTGGGCCGTAAATTTGCTTTTGAATTGCACAGGGGGCGGGGCAGAACGCCTCACTGCGGTCTCCCTTACCACCCCTCCTCATGCTGGCCTGGCAGCTCTTTCTACCCCCTCATCCCGTGCCTATCGTTTTCAGATCGGGCACAGTTCTAAACCGACAAAGACGGTAGAAACTTTCAACGACTTTTTAATGGACCGAAAACTTTCTTTTACAGTTTTCCTCCCCATCGACATTCGCTGGAAGTTTGAGGTCTAAAATTTATCTCATCGCCCGATTCGTATACCTATTCTCTGGAAATTAAGAGAAAACGCTTTGCGCTTATATTCTCAACATCACCATTTCTGTTCTCGAGAAAGAAGAATCGCCGGCCAAGTCCGGCTCTAAATTCATATCAATAAATTACAACCGACAAAAAAATAACTCGTCTGTAATTTGGATTGCATTAGAATTTAAGATTATGCACATATATATTAGAATGATATCTATTACTTAAGATAAGAATATCATTGAAAAGACATGAATAGACTTTCCTGTATTGGAGAGATATTGACTGAGTATATAAATAATAATAATTTTTAATAATAATTTCTATTTCCATTAAGATGTATACAAAAGAACAAAAAACAATTATATAGAATGATATTAATTACAGTGTATGAATAGTTAAGTGATTCAAAAGTCTGTACATAGCTAATGTCGTAAAAAAGCAAAATATCACTTCTGCACACACAAACAATATACTGCGTATATTAAAAACAATATAAAACATGAAGTACTGGAAGTAATTTTCAATAAAGTATACCATACAAGTGAAGTGATTCTATGATTGAGTATAATATCATAAAACAATCAATTTGATAAATTAAGAGTTTTGATTAGATTTTCCGGAAGGAGTCGCCCATTCTATTCAAAGAAAATACGACCGAATGTGGATCGCATCTTGAGCATTGAACCATGAATCAATTAGTATGATTCCCCTTTTTGAGATTGGATTAGAAAAATAAGAATATTGATTGCATTGGTCTTGTTCAATTCCAATGGTAGTTGGGGATTATACTCATTTAATTATATTCGTCGATTTGAATTCTTCATAATAGTACGACTTGTCGATGTTGTCAGAATCACTTTTATCCAACAGTACGGTGAAAAAGGAGACTCTGCTGCAAAGCTTCTACATTCGTTTCTTAAAGTATTTTTACTATGATTCTATACATGTATGAGGTCAGCCAAAATTATAATTCGTATTTATGTACTCAAGTCTTTTCGTGAACTGAATTTCAAATAGACTCGATTAAATGGTATCTTAACCCAGCTCAGTCACTTCGTTTGGGTGCAGTTCGTTGACGTTAGAAATTCTATTCCTCAAAAACTGAAACAAAGGCAGAAATACCAATTCCAAGAGTCTCCTCAAACGTGCTAACTTAATTCTCTAAGCCTGCCCTGAATTACCTCTCCGGTAATATCGTAATATCGATATGAATTTATTTTTCATCCTCGACATCGTTATTATCATCAGCTACCTCCAGCATTCGCGACGATATCTTTTTACTCCAACTGCCTCTAATCCGCCTCAACACCCACTCTCCTGTTTCCCAATTGATGAATTTAAAATGATCCGGTGTCGATGGATTCAAAAGATCGAGTCACAGCAGGGAGTCCGTAATTATATCACTAGCCGTTTTTCCATCCCATTCAACCCAACAGTCTCAGTTATTAAAGTGCTTCCAGCTTCGCCCCTCTTTGCAGCATTGATACCAACCACATACAATTTCTCAAAAGAGCTGTATAGAAAATATTGTATTACATAACAGTATATGAAAACGTAAGTTGCTTTGCTCCCCGCAGATCAATAGAAAGAAGTAGTCGGCCCCAGAATTCAGACATCTTTCAAAAACAAGTTCCATGGTGATCTTTGAACGCTACGTTCTATCGAATCAATGGATAATAAAAAACCTTGAGATCTATGCCTAACAAAATTGAGAACATATCACTTACCTGAACGATTGCTAATCAGTGTTTCCTCACCCCAGTGTGAGTGACCTCAATATTGCAGTATAATGAAATGGTTGAAGCACAAAAAATCTTTTTTGTAAAATTTGTAAGGATTGTACTCTCAAATAATTATATAATTTCTTCATGAATTCATTGAAAAAAATTCTGTTTACAATATTGATGATTAATTTTACTCATCCGTGATTCAATTATTTGGAGTGACTTCTAATAATACGAGTAGGTAACTAACAAGAGAACTGAATTAAGTTCCAATAATTTTTTCAGTTCATGCTATGAAGCTGAAATAATAAGCGACTGGTGATTCCATCATCATTTCTGAAAATACTCATTATTGAGAAGACTAATGAAAGAATCTTTCTAATTGACGCCGCTGGATGGCTCCGTATAATAAGGGTCTAATTGATTTTTGTTCCTATTAATTACAGTAGGATGAAAATAAGAGCGCACGAGAATGAACATTTAAACAATAAATGTACTTATGATATAACAATATTTTCTGGCCACACCACTCCTTCAAGGTTTTCAACTCTCCGAACTTTGCAGTCCTACATCTCTTGACAATGTATTAGCATTGAATAATTATTTACTCAGTGATCGATGTGCTTTTATACCAGAAACCATTCAAAAAGTATTAATAATTCAATCAATTTGAAATCAGAAGATCCTAAATGAGAGCCCTTGTAATGAATTGTGAAGGAGTGATAACAGCCCTCGATAAATACTTCAGAAACAGTCTCGGCCAGAAACCAGCTGTGAAACACGTGACTGCTGCAGGGAGAACGATACAACCCTTCTAGCCGCGAAAGCAATGACAACTGTATTACTACTGTGGCCTTCTCGCTCCCTCCCATGGACCACAGCATTGCCATTGCTTGGGCTGGATCCAGTTACTGCAATGACAGGGGGCGGCCACAGTATTGTCTCGCTTCAATTTATAATCTTCTACTGTTATATTGTTGAAAAGGATCTGCCAGCAGGAATAACAGCAGCGCCAACCGCTCATGTCAAAACACAATGAATTAATTGTATTATTTATTCATAGGGGCGTAACTAGCATGAGATTGAAGCCTGAGCTCATTCACATACTCAAGTCCACTTGAATACATATATATATATGGTCGATCATTTGTATGTATGCAATTTGAAATGAATGGATGCTTCAGTGGATCGGAGAGGTTCTCACAGGCATGAAATTGATAGAAGCAGAGAAATCAGTTCAATTGATTCAATGATATAATTCTCATGAACGTAATAAATATCCTGCTAATCTGGAGGGCTTTTTCATCAGGTGCAATATTGTTGTGAGTTGCATATTATAGCATGGTGCAAATCTGAGTCCCCCCTTTTTAGGGAAGCAAGGCTCCATGGTCGTGTAAGCTATCGGTAAGATCTGCTGTAGTGGCAGAATCCAGGATTGTTTGAGAAGATTATGCGAGATTATACGGAACGGCGATTTGTCCATTTTCTATGATTGAATAATAATTTCTATTATCTAACATATCATAATTCAATTTACTCCTTTATTTAAGTTATTCTTTTCATTTCAATACAATAAACCTAGCCAAATCTAATTTCCAGGAATTTCTCTCAAGTTATAATAATTTAAATAATGTAATTACGAACTCAAACAACTCACAAACAGACCTGCGTGTCCATGTGAGTGTTGTTTCAATTATATCTTTTCATATATTGTTTATAAAATGCTGGAAACGAATAAATTTGATTTGATTTGATAATTCAATTTTTATAAAAAACACAAAGCAAGACAAACAAAATGACAAAGGATTACAAAACAAATAAAATACAATAAAATGTTACAAATATAAAAAAACCATGGGCGAACCACAAAGTTGAGTGTGTTGGAGAAGAGAAAAAAAGATAGGAAGTTACCTAGCCAACTATGGTTTCCCATGTGATAGGCAGGCAAAGGAGAGGAGAGAGAAGTGACGAGGAAGAAAGGGGAGGGAGAAATGGGGAAGGAAGAAAAACAGAGGAATAGGTACGCAAAATAAAGGTAAGCGAGTCCACTGAAAAATGAAAAAGAAAAACTAATGAAAAAACAATGCTGGAGCAGAAATCTTGAGTATTATATATCTGAATGGAAATAGAAATTACTGAATGTCCAGTTTTTTATAGATCTTATTGTTCATGAGAAAGTGATTTGGAATAAGGTTTATTATTTTAGTACCTAAGTATGTGAATTAACTGCCTCCTTATACATTCAATATTAGTGTTCTAGGTTACATATTTGTTAGCAGTGGCCCTTAGATTATAATAATTAAGTGAAGAGTTTAATGTGAGAGGAAATTTGGATCTATATTCTACTAAGTATTCAATTACAGTTGTTCTGAACAAAGCTCAGGCTAGAGCTACCAGAGGACTGTAATTTACTATTTAAATAATCAAATACAAACAAGGGGCAAAATTTAATCTTCAATTTGAGCCAGGTTATTTGTACAGTTAAACTCTGCATTAATGAACAATAAAAAAGAGCAAAAACTCACCAAATTTATTCCAATCTTGACTACTTGCCCTTCGAAACCTTTATTAGGTGTTTTGGTCAGATTCAGGGTGGGACGAAATCTGGGAAAAGACAGGTTCTGGCTTCCGGGCTGCCTTTTCGTGTTCAACTTGCAGGCTATGCACTGTGTTTTGAGCAAAGCTCAAACTGGATTCTTTATAAATTCAAATCTGATTAAAATTAATTCAATTCGATACTATTTACGCTGTTATATTCATAATTCACACACACGACACTCAAACAATTATTTACAAGAAATTTCCGATCGAAATTACATGACAAACACAATTTTGGTCTTGCAACAAGACGGGCTGACGAAACAAGACAGACTAGGCAAGGACATCGAGAAGGCCAAAGCAGCAGGACGGTCTGCGCTGGCGCAAACACAAGCCTGCTATTGGCAGAACTGCAGTCTGGCATTCTGGCGCTACAATTCGAATTCTCTGGCCAGACCAACGGTTTTTATGTATAATTAATTATAATGTATAATCCGTTGGATAGAATCTGGGTTTGCTTAAGAGCAATGTTATAATTCGGAAAAAGGGCTGAAACAGGCACTTCGTTCTAGCGTGTTTCGGACGCTATTTTCCAACCGATAATCATGAAAATGGTACCAAATTGTTCAGAAAGATTTGGACATCTGGCGCCGTACCGCCAAATTTTGATATCACTTATCAATTTTTTCCTATTGAACGTCAAACTTTGCCAAATTTTCTCCAAGTTCATCGAATTTTAAAGTCATTTTATAGTTGGAAAATTGGAATTTGGCGGTACGGCGCCAGATGTCCAAATCTTTCTGAACAATTTGGTACCATTTTCATGATTATCGGTTGGAAAATAGCGTCCGAAACACGCTAGAACGAAGTACCTGCAAAGAACTCTATATCGAGAAAGCTTCAATTCCCTACTAGCCTTTCGAAAAAGTGTGGTCGAACTCACTAACACAGTCCCAACTGCTTGGGACTGTGAGTGCACACACTCACACCGAAGAACCGGAAAACTGGTTTTCGGTTGTCGAAACAATTGATTGTTTTTGTTCAATGAGATATTGCCCGTCTTCTTGTCTGCGCTATTGTGTTTTATGTTATATACTATATTCATATAATATGCTCTATTATTCTATATGCTTATACAGTAGTTTGACATCCATATTATTATTTATTCCCATTTCATTTCAATATCACATGAAATCTGTACTATATTCTATTTGTACAGCTATTTTGGAGACATGGTTCATTCTTCTCTCATCGAATTCTTTATTATCCATGTTGGGCCATGCATGGCAATTCAAATTCAACCCAAGAACTTTACATGATACTACCCGGGAAAAATTTAGTTTTGGAGAGATCAAGTTTTACATGTTTTTTTCTTATACTGTAATTAGAAAACAACCAATCATTCCTAAATTCTCGAGAAAAAGTAAGTTATTGGATAATATGAATGAATGATAGTTCATGCTTCAACGAAAATTTCTGCAATAAAAAAATACACTTAGTATACTGCAAGATTTCCAAGATAAGCCAATTCTCTGTTCACTTTTTTCATTTACATTTACTTTCTTTGAAGTAGTAATAGGGTACAAGTATTCAATTGGAAGAAAGGTGAAATGCAAAAACTAATGTACAGTATGACACTGTACATTGTCATTGTCCAGGAGTGGTAACGTTGGGGGGGGGGGGGAGATTGCGCAGACTGCGTCCTTGTCATTGTAGTGAGGGGGGGTTTCCAATAGGGTCAATATTGTAACGACTGACGATCTTCTACTTTGGAATGTTTTCTGAATCGTGCAGAATCACAAATACTTTGCTTCTGAAAAAAATTATGCTTATACGAATCATAATTTTTTTGGGTTTAGGCGCCTGCTGGCGCCTGCGCGGTAGATGCTATTAAATTCATAATTGACCAGGAATGAATTCGATTGTTTATAAAATAGAAAAATAGACAGTTATCAACTGTCCATTGTTCAGTTGTTTACAGGCCGTTGTACATGGTGATCTGCACTTGTTTTGGTGAATCAGGAATTAGGTACTCCTCGTATATTTGCTACCGTATATTAGCCCAGTTCTGAATTGTGCTAATACAGTCACAAGTACTTTGCTTCTGAATAAAACTATGCTTATGAATCATTGTAGCGTTATAATATTTAGCGTTGTTGTATGATTTGAATTTTTGTGCCCTGTTAATTATTTATTTATTTATTAGATTACCACAAACAATATAATGATCGGGAAAGAAAAACCAGGCTATTGCCCAAAACTTTTTCAATTTCCTAATTCAGTTTCAAATTGTGCAAATATTATACATAGGTTATGTCCATTTCAATTTTCTACACCGAATCACAATCTGAGAGTATAGATTAGAATAAAACAAACAATTTTAAATTTTGATAGATTGATAGTAAAACTTTTGTAAAAAAAACGTTAAATTCACACAGAATTTAAAATAAAGAGAATAAAACCACTTTAATTTTGAGCTCGAAAATATAACGTTCACCTTAGCTATATAACAGCATGTTATCATGGATAATAAAAACCAATTTGATTTGATTTATTATATTATTGGAATCATTTTTTGTTTGTGATTTTCCCTGATAATATACATAAATACATTGAAATATTTGATCATGTACTCCAAACAATATTATTACTGGAAAAATTAATTCCTATCTAGAATCAAAATAAATCTATTTAAATCTCAAGAATGAAGAATCATGATTTTTATTTGTCTATGCATGAACCATTTCATTAACAGCCTTCAGCACTTACTGTATCTATATAATACTGGTCGTCAGGCTCGCTTCGCTCGCCATATCCGTTTAGCCAGACATTTAGTCTGTACCCCCGACTGGATCGTCGTAACATATGATAAAAATGCTCAAATGAAAAATGCAGGCAAGCGAAGCGAGCCTGCTGATCTCATTCTTGGACAATCCAGTCGGGGGTCCAGGGCTAGACGGATATGGCGAGCGAAGCGAGCCTGACGGCTAGTAGTAATATAATATTCCCAGGAATAGCTCTGATTGAAGTAGCAGTACCTAATCAATTTTTCCGCGATAAATCAGGACCTCCTAAATAGGTATTTAGGAGGTACTGGATAAATTGGTATTTAGGAGGTCCTGGATAAATGCATTTCAATCTTAAACTTGGTGCCAACCTAACAAAGTCAACTCAACTTAATGCCAAATGTGACAAAATTTTTAATTTAGTTACCAGAACAACTCTGTGGGTAGATGACACAAGTTGATGTCACATTTTTGAACATATTGAGTTATGCATATGGTTGTGTTCAGAAAAATTAGATCTATAAGATGGTACTATCTATATAATAAGAGAGAGTAGGGTTGTGTTTGTTCATGTGTTCGTTTGTTCGCATCAAAACATGTCAACTTGTGAATTGCAAACCGGAAAAACGGGAATGAATAAGATTTCCAAATTTTGCACATAGATTCTAAAAGTATCAATCTCGTGCACCTGGAAGCCCAAATTTTAATTTTCTTTTTAGATTTTTCAGAATTAAAGTTTAAATTTCATTAATGGTACATTCGATTTCATTAAAAAATCACCAAATCATATGGTCGAAATTAAAAAAGGTACATCTCTTTCTATATTGCTTTCTACCTGAAAAACATAGTTTTGAAACTTCGTTTTCCTGATGCAATGTTTAGGCCTACACGTGGCATGGATTATTAAATTTTCAGTTAGAACAATTCTTGAGACAAATGCTAAATAAACGTCTACAGTTTCATCAATGCTGTATCGGCAATATGAAAATGCATGCAGGTCTTTCAATGAAGGTGTTGTTATTTAGATGAAGAAATTATATTCTTCCAGTTTTATTTAATTAAAATTTCAAAATTATTCGAGCCCTGATAGAATGACTGACTCACTGTACATAGGCCTATTTTGAATTCTTCTAGATTTCATTACGTCAAGTTTTAAGAAAGACCCTTGCGAAGCACGGGTTACCTGCTAGTAACTAAATATGTTGTATCTCTTTAAATAGCTGAGATATAGGCCTTTCTCAAGCCTGATAGAGCATTTTCTTCCAAACCCCAAGTTGACAAATATTGATAAGTACATATATCTCAACACTCTTCTACCGGTTTGTATTATAATCCAATTATCAAAAGATGGCAAAATTTTATAAGTGTATGTACTGGTAGGCTATTATAAAATCTGAAAATCAATAACCTCTATTGAGAACTACATAACCCATACAACTTTGCAAACAGTTCAAGTTTGTTTAACTTGATCAATACTTGTAAACAATATCAATTAATTGTTGAAAAATATATTCAAATTTCTAAATAATCGATTTTTAAGATATTGCCTATACTGTTACATTGTGATTTGAAACATTTGGCAGATGGCAAAACATGATATCTCTGACATCACTAGCAAAAATCCTCAATTAAAAAAATTCAATCCTCAATTTAAATAAATGTTTTATTCCTTGATATTTTATATTCAAATAGTCAATGATCAGCTGATTATATTAGTGTAAAATGGGTAAGAAAAAATATGATAGATAATTTTTGCAGCTATGCCAAACTTTCAAATTGCTCTCCTGAAAAGTTTACAAATCAGCTTGTGTCATCTACCCACATAACTGTTTCGAAGAGGTACTCTCTCTAGATTATAGTTCTATATTAACATATGGTATGGACATTTCAATTATAATTTTATTTTAAGATATTGGAATAAGAAGAATATACATGCTAAAATTCGAACTTTAAACCCTTAAAAACCACCCTTAGAGTTAAAATATCGCCAATAGATTTCTTAGTGAGCCTCTAAAGGGCCAACTAAACATACCTACCAAATTTGAACGTTTTTGGTCCGGTAGATTTTTAGTTCTGCGAGTGAGTGAGTGAGTGGGTGAGTAAGTCAGTCAGTGAGTGCCATTTCGCTTTTATATATATGGATAGTGCACTCATATATTAATGAACTTGTATGTCGATTTAGAAAAATTAGTCAAATGAAGTGTTCTTTGATAACACTGTTGAAGCAATAGAATACAATCTATAGCCAGGCTACTCAAAAGCAGATCAGTCATGTTAGAACAGCCGCAGAATGAGTAGACAATGCAGTGTATAATAATAATAATAATAATAATGGACTTTTCTAGGAAGAGAAGACTGATGTGAGAGTGAGTGCGCGTGTCAATTGTGATAGTGGTGCTACTGAAGTGATGAACTTCTTTCTCTAGAAAGAGAAGACTGATGTGTGAGTGAGCGCATCGATTGAGAGAGAGTAGAGCTATGAAGACCGATGTTTGTGGGCCAGCATGCTTTTTCACACCGCTCCCCATCTCATCAGTTAAATTTACCTAGTACTACACTTTTTGAACAGCATTCCTAGACATGCCCCTTAATATAGTTCCAATTATCAGTTTTTGTGCTACAAATAACTCAGCAATGTGACAGTTGACACAGCCAACACAGCACAGTACAACAGCCGTCCCAAACAACTATGCCATACTGCATAGTTGACTTGAATAGAGCATGATACATCATTTCCAGGTGGCTCTTATTAAGAATTCTGTTGACTTGGTAAAATTTAAAAGATAAATATCTCATTTTTCCACATATATGTATTTAATATGAACATCCCATTTAAGGTATTCATCAATTATGATTCCCAAGTACTTAGTATTAGTGACTTTTTCAATGGTAGGATAATCACAATTACCCAATTTTAAATTGCACTGAGAATGGAGTCTCATATCTCGATTATCGTTAGGCTGCCCTACTCTGTTTGCAGAGAAAGTTATGTAATTAGCTTTTTCAATATTAATTAATCATAAGGTATTCTTATCTATCTAACCACTTCTTAATTGAAAGCATATTATGTTCAGCTATGGTATGAACTACATTCCATGAATTACCGTGAAAAATAGCTGCAGTATCATCTGCAAAGGATATCACAGTTGAGTTTAGAAGTCTTAAATTTAAAAAGTCATTTACATGAAGCATAAAAAAGATGGTAGAAAGTACAGTATCTTGAGAAAGACCATAAGAAGTTAAGTTAGTTACACTAAATTGAAAAATTAAAAGATACAAGAAACAAAAAATAGAAAAATAAGACTCTATTGAATAACAAAATATTGCTACTTCTCACTTTCCATCAACGAATGTATTTGGATAGATTGCCAATGTTTAGTTGATGTCTCGTACATTGTTGATGCCATTACTTGCCCACATATCAATCGATAACAAACTAATATCATATGGCTCTGTTTAAAAAAGTTGTTTTCAAATCGAGGGTCTTCCCCTCGTTCACTTCTTTTGAAAGCCACATCATTTGAGTACTCCAACGACCCTATACAAAACTGTTCTAGACCGACCCACTGACCTTTCGTCGTATAAGCTTAATTAATTATCATCTCTCATATGCAACCTAATTATGGCAGAAAATAAAAACGGGGAAATAGATAATTGGATTTGGATGTTAACGTTCGAACACAAAAAATGTCCGACTGATGACAAGTAAGAGAAGCAATAAAACATGAATGAGAAAACGAATCTAGTAGGAAATTGATTGAATTAAACACACTTCATTAAATCGAATATAATTTTTACACATCATATTTTACCGGCCCAAGAAGTAGGTTATGATTTTTTCTCCCCAATTCCCGGAGCAATCACTTGAATTGATCAAAAACCAAAAAGAATAGAAATATTGCATTTAGTAGGCACTTGAAACTTGGAATCGGAAAAATTTAATAAGCTATGGTAAATAGAGGAAACTGATACTCACGTATCCATGAAACTGTGCTCTTGCTCACGTTAACATTATCCTCAGTAGAACAAAGCATCGCAAAAACTGAGGAGAGGAAAAGGAAAGGAAGAAGGCTGTCAAAAGAATAAAGAGTTGCATTTTCAATCACCAAGATCGCCAAAGACGACACTTGGGACCTTGAAAGACATAATTGAAACATAAAAAATATAATTCATACATAGAATATTTATTTTGAAAAACATGAAACATATGATTAAAAAATGAAACGAAATACCACAATGAATAATTATTGTACTTTGCCGGTTCATCGGCAATGCCACAATCGTAAGTAGTCCCCAATACCGTTTCTTCTCGATAAGACGTTCGAATAATAAGTTTGGGCAAGAGGAGATGGTGTAATGACGTGGTTGGATAATGAAAAAGGGCCAGAAGCCTCTTTTTATGCGATCTTTTCCGCTCACATTTTTCTATGTTGTTGAGTATGTTGACGGTGAGTGAAAAGCAAAGTATGAATGAGGTGAGCTGCTAGTCACTGGGCGGCCAGCCAGCGGTAAAAGCGATTCTCCCTTTTTAACAAGCCACACAAATAACCAACGCAGAACGCATATCACAGTGCTGAGCGCCTCTCGACGTCCATCCGTTTACATAACAGTTTAGAAGTGAGCATCCTTTAGACTTGGCATTTCACATTCGTTTCCCGCTGCCTGGCAAAGATGCTTCAGATCTTTTCAAGCTTTCCTCTTGCACTTGCAGAAAAGTACTTCCGATCCAATTCCCGTCCATTCAGTGCCTTGTGTGATATTCCGTTATCATTATCATTGTACAAGCATGTATATTCACGAGAACCTCTCGACGCTTGTCATTCTTGGGTCTGGTGAATACGCATGACCCCTCTGCAACGCCACACAAATTGACCATTAGATTCATTCATAGCCCCCGATCATAATTCACCGGGTTATTCCTATTAATTGGTATACGAATATCTTAGGTCGATTCAATCTACCTCAACCGGTCATATTTGAGGAACTCAATGACATCACATTAAATCAAAATTTAATAGAAATCGATCGTATTATCAGAAACTCAATGCAGCACGATTGAATAGAAATTTTTATTTGGAAACGAGAGAATCATTTGACACTCATCTAAAAATATTATTAATTTCTGATTTGAAGAGAGCTTTATGAGATAATTGTAGATAAGGGTCAAATATCTCTGATTCTGTTCAATATTCTGCTTCTGTTTTTTTTCTGATCGATCAACAAAATTGAGTTTGTTATCAAATTCTTACTCGTACAGATACCCCATCGAATGCAATGGAATCTGAAGATCGTTATTTTGCGAAGTTGATATGTTGGTAGAGTATTGAAATCGTTATGATGAATGCACATGTCCATTACTGAATACCTGGGGTGGCAGTCTAAATAGAAGTGGTTGCAGAAAGATGCGATAAGTGAATGGGAGTCGATTAACGACGTCGTCTCCAAACGAAGAAGTGATGCACACTTGAGCGCGGATGTGCGTTCGTTACTGAGGACGTTTTTCTCGCGAGAAAAGAGAGAAAGAATAGACGGCCTTTTCACAGTCGATTTGTTAGCGAGAAGAGAAAATTTCGAGTGACTCGATCGCTTCTAGAGGTCTGATAATCGGGAACGTTGATTATTATTGTAAGCCTGGTGACTGCTCTCAGCCGTGGACCGGATATCAAGTCGCAGAGCGCTCTACTCTCCAAAGCCCGTCCAAGGATGAAACACGCCGATTAACGCTGTCGGAGTCGATCTCGTCTCTCAGATGAAACGTAAACACTGTCGTCGCGATTTCCTTGCGATTATATCGACGACTCCTCCGCCTCCGCATCACCCTCGCCGGCACACATTAATCCATCGGAACGTCAAATGAGCGACGACACTATTAAGAAGCAGCCAGCAGCCGAAACACTCGGCCACCCTCTCTCGGCTTCATTACGATCTCGTCATTAAAAACTCTTACCGCTAACCCCACTCTATAGGCTGCTGTCCTAATAGCTGTCGAAAGAATGATGGATTCGGAAGAAGGCTCGATGTGATCACATTGCAATGATGTACAAATCATTGCAATTAATTCAATAAAATTATTTATTTCTTCCATCCCATTCATGTCTACTGTTTTGTGTAATCAAACAGTTAATTTGTATCCACAAATGAATAAATAAAATTATAAGTTTCTAGAATTATAGACTTGCTCACATACCTAAATGGAGCTATTCTATTACTATTATTGAGAGTATTCGCTGGTTGGAGTCTGTTTTGATATTGTTATACTGATTACATTTATTGATTCTAATAGAATTTGGATTGTGTTAAAGTTCACCAAGTGATAGACAAATTTCTTCCTCTCTACTTTATCAAACTCTACTTACTTTTACTTTACTTACTCAAATTACTTTTGTTTCTCTTATATCTTCTCTAGACAGAGGTGACTGAAGAGTACACCTCTACCATAAACAGCCTGAAACAGCTTGCAATGAGGAACAATAGTAACGTCAACCAAGCATCCACTAGCTGTCGCGGGAACACGGAATTGGAAATGCCATGTACATTTGAGTTTGAGACATTCCCAATTCCAGCTTGTAGCCGCTACTATAATGTCCCTGTGTGCAGCTTAGGATACTATAGACTAACTATTCTTGGAGAATATGAATCACAGAGAATAATATAGTTTTTCTAAGTCACTACTTGACAAGCTGGTCAGATGTGGGGATAACAGTATTAATATTGAGTCGATATTGACTCTGAGGGGACGGTCTCAGTTTGTCGAGATCTGGTAATCAAACTCGATCTCAGTTCATCAACTGCCCATTTTCATCATTTCTTGAGATACTGAGACAAGTGGGAAGTTGAGTCGCTTAGCTCTTCAAGTGACACGGCATCATGCTTTCGTTTCAGGCTGATACACAGTCACCTACACTGTCGAACACTAACTAGTAAGTGAATAGAAAAAATGGGAGTTAAGAAAAAAGATTGAAAGTAATTGAAAGGTTAGGTTACAGGTCAAGGTTTTGCTTTCAAATAGAAATGCATCAATTAATCGATTATACAAGGTTCGCCAGAGAAACTTACTTATTTGAAAGGTTAATAAAAACAAAAGTACTTTAGTTATAGTTCAATATTTTTTTATATGAGAATACAATATCCCTATTTTTTCTCATGCTGTCTTGAAAATGACATCAGATCAATGGCGAACTATTGAATGAAAAAAGACTAAGAAATTGTCAAAAAACCTTAAATTAGGTTTCTAAATTAGGTTTTTGACAATTTCTTAGTCTTTTTTCATTCAATATGAATAATTACCACAATATCAACTTCTCAACTACACAAAAAGTCAATGGCGAACCCCATTGCGCATATACTGATGATGTCGATTTTTGAAATTTGTATTCTCGTTGCAGTATATCAATAGGTATGTTGGCAATGGCGTCGCGAATGTTGTTCTTGAGGTGTGCTGTGGTCCGTGGTCAATCGACATAAACCAGGGATTTCAAATAACATGAAAAAATTCGAAGAAGTGACGACTATTAAGGTGCGTACAGATATACGCGCCGCGAACATGAGCAATTCACTTTTAATCAGCTGATTATATCTGTATTTTTACAGAAACGGTAAGACATAGATATATAAAAAGCTTGGCATCAGCTGATTAAAATTGAATAGTTCATGTTCGCGGCGCGTATATCTGTACGCACCTTTAGATTTGGGGTGCGGGCGCTCGTTGAAAACAGTCCGCAAATATTTAATAACGATTCTAACAAATGTCATTATCAAAGCCAAGTCATTGTTTGTACCGGATGTGGATCATACAGCAGAAACAACAAAAAACACTACGAGTCGACTACCAGGGTGTATTTCCGGGTTTGGCTTTGTTGAGTCCGATTCAATGATTGCTGGTTAGATCGCACTTTCAGCTTGAGTATCACAGAGTTAGGTTGACACAAACAAAGGAGGATAATGAGAGAGAGGATGAAGAGGAGGAAGAGGAGAAAGGGGTGGTGGAGGAGCAGGGAGAGGAGGAGGAGGAGATGGAGGAGAAGGAGAAGGAAGAGGAGTAGGAGGGGTGGAGAAGGGGACTGATGATGATGAGGATAGGAGCTTCAGGAGGAGGAGGATGAGGTTATGAAGAAAAAGGAGGAGGAGGAGAAGGCTAGTAGGTGCTTCGTGTTCATGACAAATAAATGTCTGCTTTGTTGATGGCCGTCCGATCGAACTTCCTGACGCGTGCCGGCCTGATGTTCGAGTGGCCTCTGTCGCCGAATTCAAAACCAAAGGGGAAACAGATTTTAAACGAATCGCACTCTCATTGATAGACCACTCTTAATGAGGAGCGTGGCTTTTTGGCGTGGTGGCCAGATAATATGGGCATACACGCCCTCACCCCTCACCACTCGCCCCTTCCAGCTTCCAACCCTACCTAGTCTGTATTTGCAAGCGATTAGGATATTGATCACCACAATATCGGTTCTAATTGCAATTAGTATGGTTGTGACCTAGAGAAGACTCTGAAGAGAGTTCGGCTAACTCCAAGTATCAAAACACCGCCGTTTCTAAAAAACAAGCCTAGTGGCACAGTAACTCACATTCATACTCTTTGAGAACACGATTCACTCTTCAAATTGGATGTAACTGGATAGAATCGGTGTAACTTTCTATACTCTACTTCACCAGGGGTATCTCCAATCTTCAGAATTGATAAAAGGCCGAATTAGGAAGCATTTTCACAAAAACTTTTCCCAAGTAGCTGATATATGGGTTATGATCGGTATCTGCTATTTATCACAAAATCGTATCAGCTATTTCTTTCAGATCACTTGATTTATTTTCCTTTGAAACACCTAACAGTTTTATTAGGAATAAATTTGTATTTTTTCAAAAAAATGCATTTTTTCTTGCAAACTTTTACTTTCAAAGTATTATACTTATACCTTGAAGTATTTTAGTATTTTACTCATTCCCACACTCACTTTCTCATCTGAAGAGATCTGTTTCTATTACCGAAGTGGAGTGATACTCCCACATGGAGGACACAGCGGCTGTTCAATAATAACCGCAATCAGTTGTCTGATCTTGCACCATGTGAAACATTTCAATAGAGAGAGAGAGAGTGTGTCATAGAGGGGAAGAGAGGAAGGGTGTGAGTGAGATAGTGGGCGTGGTGAGGGTGGGAGGCATAAAGAACTGTCACTTGCATCGGCGGCAAAAGGTACCGAATGCATTCGACAAAGAGAAGAAGCGAAGTGGAAGACAAAAGAGTGCTGCAATCGAAAGTGAGTGTCGCGAGTTCGTGGGAGCGATAGGACAAGCGACAGCGGCTTCTTCAAGTACTTCTCTTCAGAAAAACACAGGGGCGGCGGCTGTTTTCGGCATTCACCGAGTACTGATACCGAGAGACATCCACCCCACTTCATATTCAAGGAACTGGCAATAATTCGATATAGTTTCCTCTCAAACTAGTCTAACTATATCAACTACACTGGTAAACTATTGCCAATTGCCTCAACTACAGAATCTTCTCCATTCAAACTCAATCTGCAGCGGACTGGAAAGATCTATTATTCTTGGTGTAACTACACCTTTTCCAATTTTATTTGAGAAAGTATCAAGTCAATTTGAGAAAGTATGAATTGCATTTGAGAATAGTAACTTGTAATTGAAAGAATGTCAGATGTAAATGAGAATAGTCAATTGTATTTGGGCATTCATCACATGTAATTGAGAATAGTGAATTGTAATTGAGAAATCGTCAAATGTGAATGAGAAGATATCAATTGAAAATGAGAAAATTTCCCAATTCACATGTCGTGGCTCTTCTGTAGCCTACAGTAGCCTACAGGGTTGAGAGGATACTGTAGGAGGAGAGGATACTGTACTATGTACACAGAATTCCAATTACTTACTATCCATAGGCTTTGCATGGGGGCAAATTAATATTCTCAACGGTGGAATGACTTCCCCTGTACTGCTTATGAATGATTAATGCTGTAAAGTGGTAAATTGCAAATCCTTTACAGATGATGCGGTATTCTTGATATTTGTAAGAGCGGTTGCTAAAGTCCCTATTTTGCGAATAAATTCGCAAAAAGTTAAGGCCGTCCGGCTCACAAAATTGCTGGGTTCAAACCGCAGCTCTAGCTCAGTGGTAGATGCATGAATTTTCCAAATATAATTAATCACCACAGGGTTCAATGACTGGTGATCATAAATTCTTATCGCTGCTTCCGTGAAGTTCTTGAAGAGTACCAATAAGGAAATCAAAAAGATAGTTGATGACTGATTACCAGTAACCATGTATCCAATCAAGAATAATGAAGACCAACTATGGTTTTTCTAGTTGATTTTTAAAACGCTCGCCATGAATACAGGTATTCACCAATTTATCCTTCTGAAATCCCTTAGAACTTACAACGCCAGTTCTTGAAGCTCTCTGGATCCTTATATGATATAACTGGAACCTTATTAATATAATTATCGATATGGTTTTTCCGGCGGACCAGTATGACTATCATCAAAGGATGATAAGTACTGAATGCTCTTAATAAGATCAATATTAATTGATTCAATAATTTCATGTGCTGCAGAATATTTTTTCTTGGTACCAAGACAGTTCAAACTGTATATCATGAGATGAATTAGGATATAATAAAAACTTCTCTGATTTTGTATGCTGACATGAAACACAAAATATATTCCCATAAAATAATGTATATAAAATATTCTTATATCTATAATTTTCTTTAAATAAGTTCTTTACTATAAATTAAATGATTATCACAAGGCTTAATGGCATTCACCGTTGTGAGCTTTAAAAATTATAAATTTGTATTTAATACTGATACGTGGACTTCAAGTCAATTTAGAATTCTACAACTTAAAACCTGTTCGGTCTGTGGATTTAACATGACATTTTCAAATCAATGAGCAAATAATAATAAAATATACAATGATCTCAGGATTTTTATGAGTTCGTGCCGTGCATGGAAGTAAGCTTCCTACATAAATCAAATAAATTCCTAAAACGTTCTTATAGACTATATGATAGCACTCAACACGTTGCAAATTTTTTAAACTTGAATTAATTTATAAAGTGCTTTGATCAATTCCCCAATTCTTATTAAAAGGCCTTTGAAAAACGAGCTCGTTTGAACTAAACACTCACAGTAATGATGTTCTTGAAGGTCTTGTAGAGTAAATTAATTATTTCCAATAATTAATTATGCAGGTCCTTTTCATCTCTGCTGGACTCGCGCGTGGTCCAGATTTCTTATGAATTTCTTTCAGTATTGAAGATATATTTATGGGAACAGATTACAATTAAGAACTCTTTAACAACATTGAGTTCACAGATAAATAAACATTAATTACAAATAGTTTACATTTAAAAAAGGGATTGGCGGGATAATTTTAAAATTTAATAGGAAGAAAGAACCCTAATTTTCATGTGCGTCCTCACAGATCGGGATCACAAGCCAAAGAGAAGTGATTTCCAGAAAAATTTCATCTCTTCCTTTCACGATTTATAAGCTTCCTTCTGATTGGCTTTCTAATTTAGCAAGACTCAATACAATTGGTTACTTCAGATTCAGGGTTTCTTCAACTTTGTTATGGAAAGATAAATAAAAAGTTTTTATATAAATAGATGGAGTGATTGTCTTAGATTATTCCAATAAATAAATGGTGATATGCGATACTATCAAGTAGTGTACATTTAATTTTTTATATAAGCTTTGTATACTCTTGGTTTTCGTACTTTTTTAGATTGTAATAAATACTCATGCAGCAATAATAGTTTTTTATGATCTGCAAATAATGAATAAGCCGCTTTATAATTTTTAATTCTGCCAATGGATTCTCATTATTGTTGAATTATAATTATGCATGTTTTTTCTTATCGCTTTAGATAATATGATTACTCTTTATCACTAATAACATTCGATTTTACTTAGGTGGTACTTTGACTAGGCTATCTTTCCTTTCAATTTTATAATTGAAGAGGTCGTTTCCAAAAACCACTATGTCCAAAATCACAATTTTTCAGTAGAGCGATTTTTTGTTCCAATTCATATTATTCTAGGAAGTAGCTTTTTTCTATTTCCAACTATGTTCCTTATGATAATGAACATAAAAATATATGAATAACTTTAATTTTAAATGAGATATTAATAAATTTGCAACGGTTTTTTTCCAAACACCAACTAAGTCCATGGACGTAGTGGAGTTAGGAAAAAATGTTTGGACTCAGATGAGTTTGGAAAACAAAAGACACTCTTTCATGGACTCTTAATGCATTGTAAATGAACAAGACTTTTAAGAATAATTTTTATTTAGGGTTTTAAGAAATACAAATTTCTCATAACCCACTCCAAATGACAGAAAAATAATATATCTTGAGAGTTAATCTATGAAAAAGGACTAAAATAGATTTTTTCACATGAATCATCATTATCAAAAATCAGGATAGTGTAGAGCTTCAATAAATAAGTACAATGAAAGACAATTAGTTTTATTTCAAAAACATAAAAAATAATAATGAACAAAAAATAGTTTTGAAAAGTGAATTGATTATCAAGCGAACTGATAAAGTCTCAATATATAAAAAATTTACAGGAAGGGCTCTTCTTCATAATATTTATACCGTTTGTGTAAAATCTTGAATGTTGCAGAATGAATCAGAATATTTTTGCTATCTTTGAAAATTAAAGACAATGAGTTTTATTTCAAAAAAATGAAAAAATAATACTGAAAGAAAAATAATATTTTGAAGAGTGAATCGAAGAGGAAAACGATAAAGTCCAAATATAAAAATTTATTCAAATGAAATTTACAGGAAGGGCTCTTCTTCATCATCGAGTGGGTGTGCCAAGATGTATAGTGAGGTCCACGTTATAATGACAGTAGATAAAGATAGGAGAATAGCGATGCCGATTCTCTGCATTAATTAATTATATTTCTATACTGTCAAAAACATAATTGGCATCGTTGTGAACCTGGAAAGGATAGTACCTCCGGCTTTGTCGAATGATAGACAAGGATAGCAAAACCAAAGTTGATCAAATACTGTCATTATAACGTGGACCTCACTATAGGCGTTGTGTGTGCTATTTGGTCTGGTGCGCATGCGTGATGGTGGCGCGCATGCGTAGAACCATTGCTCATCACACAGTGGCATTTGGAAAACATTGTTCATGGACTAAGCTTGGGTTTGGAAAAAATTCTACTTTTTATACTCTTATAACAATGTAAATAGTGGGTTTAGGAAAATAACAGTAGGATATATAGATAGCTCTCAAAAAATGAGATCAGAATCATATGATAACTCAATTTTGATAATTTTGGACTTAGTGGGTTTTGGAAACGAGCTCTTCAATTCCTTTAAAGCTCAATAGTTCATTTCAAAAATATTTTGTGGTGCTAAAATACCACGTGACAATGCGTATCATTTCTATGTATGTATTGGCAACACCACTATTGTCTCCAAACATTTTGTGAAATATTGCACTTGATGAAGACGAATTCTCTATGTTCAAGGCGCAATTGAACTTTATCATCAATCAATTGAATCTCTTGATCGAGCAATTCGGCAATTCTTCAATGGATTTTGCGGCTCGAAAAAAAATAATTTTTCATTTGAAAACTAAACGTTTTATTGGAATATTAAACATATTACATTACTTCTATGACTATAATTATGAAAAATATAAGTACTGGAAGCACTAATTTTTTAAAATCATTTCCCAATTACAACTGACAACTTCTCCATTTCAAATCGTATGTTATCAAATTGAAATGATACCTTATCAAATAAAATTCACTATTCTCAACTACAAGAGAGATGACTTCTCAAATACAATTGACTATTCTCATTTACATCTGACGTTTTCTCAAATACAAATGACTATTCTCAATTACAATTGATACTTTCTCAAATACAGTTGGAAAAGGTGTAGATCAGTGGTCGATCAGTGGTTTGTTGTTCCTTCTGAGCAAGCTATGGTCTTCGTCAGTGCCTCTTCAAGTCTTAAACACTCTGGTCTGATGAGGTGTAGAGATATCTGTTGGTTTCTCGATATGATTAGCATACATTTTATCGGTGGAGTGTTTCTTTTATACAAGGTGCGG
The DNA here is from genome assembly GCF_014356525.2 of Nilaparvata lugens. Classification (NCBI taxonomy): domain Eukaryota; kingdom Metazoa; phylum Arthropoda; class Insecta; order Hemiptera; family Delphacidae; genus Nilaparvata; species Nilaparvata lugens. The sequence goes on along the minus strand of NC_052505.1, from coordinate 67,916,111 downwards.
TAGAACCGATTAAGCAGTTTGCTTCGATTGTCACATAAACTGTGATGGAGTGAAATTTTGCCAGTTTTCGATTTTTGGTCATTTGAGCGCATTTGAGTGGGGAACATGATTTGGATCAGTGTTCATCATGGTTTTGCCGTTCGCGATTATTTATTTATTTATTTATTTATTTATTTATTTATTTATTTATTTATTTATTATTTATTTATTTATTTATTTATTTATTTATTTATTCATATGCAAATACAATTCAGGTAAAAACAACAGGTTTTCTATATAATAAGTATACAATCATAGTAAGTTTTTAATCCAAAACTTAATTAAAAACTGCTTCAAACCTTAATTTTTATTACGAAAACAATATAAATCAGTGATAATTACACAAGAATTTTGACAACAGTTCAACATTCCACTCATCAACGCCATTGATAATACTAAAAAATATCGGTTCTGGGTTTGCCAGATCAAGTTGAATGGTAGTTCTATAATAACAGAACAGACACACATGGTCGACGCTCATCAATTAGAACGTCGAAAATGTGCAGATGATGGGAACAGCAGTCCTAAACTCAAACGTTCTGCTCGTCGACATTCTATTATTGCACTGGGGGTCTCAGACTGCAATTTGAGACGGATTTTGAACTTTGATTCCAAGCTTCATCCTTGTGAAGCAATGATTGCTCAAAATCTACGCCCAGCAGACTACGGCAACCGACACAATTTGTGTGAGCAAAAATGCTTGCTCAGATCCTTTCAAATGCCGCGTTATTTAGTAGTAATGAGACACATTTTTATCTCTGTTGATAAGTGAATTAGCAAGCTTTTACTACATGGCTGAAGCAAACCCTTGAATTTTTCTTCAAAGACAGCAAAACAACGAATTATTGATGAAGTTAATCTCATTCCCTGCGACTTTTGTGCAAGAGCTGTTAAAACTACAGAAATCTTCTCCAACAATTTATTGTTGCTAATCGCCGCCAACTATAGAACATAATCTTTTTCAAAAACCTGATCAATATGAAATGTACAGATCTCAGATTTCTGCCGCACTCTGTAGAATCTACCACATATCTACCACAGTAGAACTTTATATACTACACTCCTCTAATACACCAAATTTCCTCTGCAGTATCTTGGAACATCCATATAGCTTTCAACTTTGATATGGTGCACTCCGAATCAGTGAAGACCTCGTAATCCTATTATATTAAGCGAGCAATTTCTGTATATATGTATATGTATATATATATATATTTATATGGTTATGTGGTTATCCGGTTATCTGGTTATGTAGTTATATGGGTATATATTTATGTTCAACGGATCTCAAAAACGGCTCTAACGATTCTCACGAAATTTGGAACAAAGTAGATTTATGATATGAAGATTCGATTGCACTAGGTCTCAACCCTTGGATAACTAGCTGGAAGACATTAGAAAGATAAATACGTCCTTGGAAAAACAGCTGGAAATTTAGTCGTCTGTCGATACCGTAATGGAAGAGAGTGAACGAGTGCATGTGTGTGGGATCATCCAGCTCATCTCACGAGAAGAAAAATTCAGCAAGAGAAACTTATTCTCGTTTTTTTCTCTTTTTTTATAGAAAACATGTTCTCTTCAGAAAGTCTAAAATAGTAACTAGATGCTGTTAGTGTAGAATAGTACATAGTATATTAACAAATATTGTAGCAAACATAGTCAATCATAGTACATCGAATTCATAGTATATCTATTTGTAATTGATCATGTGTTTATTTTTTGAAGTGTGAATAAATATCGTTATTTTGATGAGTTATAGTAGCTAAACCTAGATGATTTTGATTTGGATTGTAGTATGAATTTGAAAAGGGACAGTTTTGGGCATAATCCTGTTGTGCCTCCCCATATAACTGTAAACATAATTGTACGACTGAGAAAATGAATAAATTAATATAAACTATAAATTCAATCTTTCGTTACAAATTTTCTATGCTTTTACACTCCACAGCAAAGCTCGGTTCCCCGATATTAGTACATTTTTTGAGCGGTGGCTTGAGTTTTACTATATAAAACTTCCACTGTAGTGATGGACTTCTTTTACTACTACCACCGCAATACAAAAATGCGAAGTAAATTTGAAGAAAGCAAGCTGCGATTCACGTTGCATGGGGGTCAGCTATTCGATCATCAAATAATTAGTACATTGAAACAAAAAACGTGAACAATCTTAGAATTTCAATGATCAGCGGATCATTTTATTTATTATTCATTTTGTAGATACACTAGGTGCTTGTCACCTTCATTCCACTTGTACAATGAATTGGTCACTCCATCAATGCATAGATTAGTTAATAGTCTCAACACTGAACAGTGCTGGATAGAGAACAAAATTGATTTTTTACAGAGTGAATAATTCTTAGTTTTAGCTGCATGGATGCTATGAGAGACAGAGAGCAGTGTTGATGAAACTTATTTCCACTACTTCAGAATATTATTGATGAGAATATGTCATAAGATCACCAGGGTATTCATCGTTTCGGGTAAAATAGTAGGATTCCGTAAGTAAGTTGTGACCTGAAAACTCTGATACCAGACCTGAGCCAGCCAGGTGACTCGATATTATTATTTCCGTAAGTAACAGTACCTACTCTAGGAGGATAAGACTCAACCTTTCTACTATTCAATGACAATGTATAATGTGTCTTGCGAAAATGAAGTAATAATTGAGTGCATCGAATGCTAATATTACAATGAATTGGAAGTGAAAATGTATGATCCATGACTTCCAGCTTTCAGAGAAATTCATTAAAACGCACTTGAAAGTTTCTGTGTCGATAAGTTTGAACAATGAAGACATGGGAGCGTCTCACTAATAACTGGGACGTGATGAAGTATGTGTATATTTGTTTTGCAAAGAGAAAAAGTAGTCAAGAGTAAACATTTGAATGATGTTTCGCGATAGACGAGTGTGCAAAAGAAGCCTGCGTTGTCACAGAAGCCTTAATGCCGATGCTATTGCAAAACCAACTGCTTTTCACAAAGAGGTCGCCTTGAGACACTGTTTTCTGTTTGCAAACCAGCAGTCAGATAATCAGCAGCTATTTTTCTGCAGAACTGACTTGTAATTTGGATGGCGAATGCAATGTTAAAATTTCTTACTTACTGTTATTTTTATTGTTATATGTTATTTTTATCTTTTATTTCATACTATTATATTTATATCCTGATGTGAAACTGTACAAACTTGTATTTAATTTGCACCTGCTGGAAAAACTACGGGTTTCGCTGCTCCCAACGTTCATGGCGCAAGTTAGAAGGCGTTGGCTTAACTGGTACAAATCAGAGCACACAATCAAGATAAATATGGTAGAGGCCTACTTATCAAGTAGTATCTATTTATTTTTCCCATTTCTTGACAATCGCAGGTATGATTGGGAGATGACAACAGACATAGTCCAAAACTGTCTTTCTCCCAAATTTTGATGAATAAAAGTTTCGAAAAAAATGAGTTTTTGTTTTTACATTCAAGTTCAATTCTCACTCCAAAACCAACGACTAAACTTGAATTTTAATCTTTGAAAAGTAATTACAAAACCTTAATAATCCACTCAATTTTTTCTTATTGGAAATTTTCAAGTAATTTTGCCAAATTTTGAGCCACACAACTATACTCTACTATTAGCAGAGCTTAATCATTCATTAAATTTTAACTAATTCGAATATATTTGAATGTATTTCCCTCAGAGTTGTTTCATGTAAAGAGTGACATAAGAGTGGATTACATAAATAATATTTTCTGTCAGGCAACGATTATCAAGGATAGGCAACATTGCTTTGCAACAACAGAAGCAAAAAGAATTACTTCGCATCAGGCCTTGGAACGTTTATACCATCTTTATCACATTGTAATATTGATATTTCTAAATTGTTTATGATGAATAAGTAGTGGTAGAACAAAATTTGCGTGGATAGCGAACCTTTTTGTTCAGTGAATCTATCATTCATTTAAACTTATGATAGTAGTTAAAAAGTTTTAAAGCAGAAAAGTTGGTATTTTTTTGTTGTTTGTGTGTTGATCATATTTCATCAATTGTATAGTTATTACTTGTGTGATTATCAAAATATGAGAATCTATAAGGATATATAACTTATTCCTATGTGACTATCCGCTAAGTAAAGTTATCAATCAACATAGATTACTCATTTCTCCAATATTACTCTCTGGATAAATAACAGAAAAACTCAATCTTATGATGAGAAGTCATAGAGAAGATATTAAACTTTCCTTTCTTATTCTAAACAGTAGTGAGTAGAGAATGATAACAGAACGGAGAATGAATGAAAGCGTTCTTGTTTCGAAAAGAGGAAGAGGGCAGAGGACGCCTTTGTCTACTAACTAATTTATGTATAACTATTATCTCGACTGGCAAAATCCTTTTCACGACGAATTTCTATCGCGCAGAGAGAATTTCATTTTGCGCATCAAAAGTCGTGAGGCGGGAGGGGGAGGGCACTGCGAAGACGTCGGTGACAACAATAGAAGAGAACTGAGGAAACAAAGTGTGCGAGGAAAGGGGAAGGCCAAAAGAGAGGAATGATATTATTCTCTTCTCGTGGCAAGTTTGCCAGTCAGTGGAAACTTAACTTTCCTTTAAACGAGAAGAGTAATGGAAGCAACCGTATTTAAAGAGGAGGATGAGGAGGAGGAGGAGGAGGAGGAGTAGCTTCTGTTAGCATGGAGAAGCAAGAGGAAGGGGAACTCGTGATAACGCCGCCCGAGATATCGTCGTCGTTCTTCGGATGCAATGGATAAGGAAGGAAGGATAAGTAGTGGAAATGGGTGGAGAGTGGAGACATCACCAAGAAAACAGACCCTCCCCCCACCCCCTCGCCAGTCGCACACAGACAGACCTGTGATAACACAATACTTAATTAAATACAAAGGATCGTCTCAAAGGCAAAGGAGACTTGAATGCATTTTATTCTCTTGCAATTTCCCATCTTCGCTTTTCTTACTCTTGGATAGCTCCTAACAGAACTTTGCTGAGGTTGCTTAGTTTGGCTCCAAAGGAACTTGGAAACAATCGTTTGTTCCACTCCACTGCATCCGAGAACTTTCTATTTCACTGAATGTAGTTGAAATTGAGATGAGAGAGATCTGCTTGTTTTCCGCTATTGCTCGCCTTATTCAACCCGAAGATCTTACGAATTCTTCGCTAGAGATGAATAATATATAGGTAACAATTACTAGACGTAATTAGACAAGAAAGTAGATTGAGCACAATGTTTAAAACCGATCAATGACGATATTGTTATTATAAATAAATTGAAATAGTGTTCGACTTCTGAAAATAATATTACTTTTTTATCTTCTCTATTATGTACCATGAAATCGAAGTTGAAATAGTCAAATTCTCTCGATTAACATAATGCTATTTTGAAAGAATAAGTACTACTTCGATGTTGTTTCGAATATGAATAATAATTTATGAATATATATTTTCAAATACAAAATTTTAAATAAAATTGCTAGTACCTTTTATTTTTTGAAGACTCGACCGATTTTGGCCAATGATACCATCAAGAAGTGTAAATGATAATGTCTTCAAAAAATTAAGGGTTATTGTCATTACATAACAAACTTCCAAGTAGCCCTGTAGAAATCTATAAGGATGAATAAATTATGATTAATTTATTTGTTTGATGTACAAAAATATTCATCTCCAAGTTTCCAGTTCCATTTTCTACTTGAAATTTTGAAATAGTTCATACATTGGAGGAAATACAGATTTCTCAGAACACTCTATAATCTCATATCATAAGAGACGACAGAATTACAGCTAGAAATAATTATATTGGTAAATTATTAGAAGTGAACAGATAGATAAAGGTTATGAATTAATCAATTTTACAGTGACCAACACCTCTATCTCTTCTCATGAAAAATGTTCTGGAAGAAGAAAAATGTATCCCTGATATATTCCTTCATATGGGACGTTCGTTTTTACCTTGAAATTTAAAAATCATTCATCTACAAGTTTCAGGAGAAGTGAATTTCCGACCGTTCCACTCTAGAGGCTCTGACAACCCTTTCTAATTGATAAGCTTGATTCCCATTGAGGAAATCTCACTATCTTACGAACAATCAAGTCTATTTCGAAAACCCACCTCCTAGTCGTTTTCTGTGGATTTGTTTGTTTACATCATGCATAAAGGTTGTAGCATTGAAAAGAAATCTCGAAACACGCCGCTTTCAATTTTCATCAGAAAGCATTCTATCTCTCACAGTTTATCTCTCTTTATTGATTCTACGATGGGGCTTGCCACTGATTCCATGTGTTGATACAGGACAGAACAGTGGATTCAATATCTCTCTCAATATTCATATTTTGATGTGAACAGACATGGGTCCAACAAAAGGTATCGTCCTATCAAGGGACAAGTAAATAATAGATAATATAGTCCCGTTGGAATATCAACCCCACATGTAAAACAGCGATAGAGATCTATTTAGGCGTGTCTAATTTTCATTATTCATTTGTCGGAGTCTCAACCCCACTATCTATCAGAAATCAGAAGGAGCCATGCGATAAGTGATCACGTAGTGGTGAACATTGACCCTGCCCTTTCTCGCACCAATCGAATCTCCACTGAGAATCAACTTCATAATAGTCATGTATGAATTTATTTTGAACAGAAGATTCGTTCCCGAGTTCTCAAACACTAAACCCTTATATTCGTTTCTCATATTACAATAGTCGTCAATTATATCTGTATCACCCCTTTAAATCATCCAAGTATCTCCACTCAATGCAATTAATATCATATTCTGAAGGCCTCTATGAGGAAACTGAATTGAATTGTGTGGCAATACTTTAGTTCTTATTGGTTGTTCTGGCACGAGATTAATCGAGTATGGATTGATAGCCTGATAATCGTTGTCAAATAGTGATTGATCCAGGAAAACTATTCAAAACTAGCTGGCCCGGCGAACTTCGTACCGACAAATAATTTAATGCATCTCATGAAAACTGTAGCTGGATGCACACCTGAGGAGGCGCGATATTGCATTTCATTTATATAGATAATTTTCCAACTGCAAAATAAATAATTTACTAAAATCAATTAATTCTGAACACCGAAGACAGCACAATTATTCGAAAAAAAGCAATGTCTTTGTTAAACTTTGTTAAAGAACATGTAAATCTTTAACCTCAGGCCGCACTGCTGGATGTTTACATACAGAACAGTCATTTTGTTTTTAGTCGAGGCGTTTAGAATATTAAATTCATGGGCGGTTATGGAGTAGCACACACTCTTGTCTACTATCTACCGACGGCTGTTGTATGACGCAATGATTATTGACCGAGCGAAGTGAGGTCTAAGATTCAAGTCGACGGTTTGGCATTTCTCTTGATGTTTAAATGTTTGAATGTTTATATGTTGCGCATTTACGGCGAAACGCGGTAATAGTAGATTTTCATGAAATTTGACAGGTATGTTGCTTTATCAATTGCGCGTCGACGTAAATACAAGGTTTTTGGAAATTTTGCATTTCAAGGATAATAAAAAAAGAAAAAGGAGCCTCCTTCAAACGCCAATATTAGAGTAAAAAAACTGGTGTGGCGCACTCACACAACTTTCCTTGCCGTTATGAAAATCGATCACCTGACGCTACGGTAGTGTTCCCGCGCATCTCAAGTCTACTATTCAAAGATTAGAGCCAGCTGGTGACAGGGTAATAACGCTGGAGACAAGAGGTCTGCTACCTCTTCATAGAATCAACATTTGCCAATAGTTTGCAATTGGATAATCACATTTTCTCGATTTTCGAGTTTATTTTCAATTTTAGGAGAAAATGTTACTGAACATTAATTGTAGAGATTCTCATGCTCAATCTATTCCACTCTAAATTTTTTGTTCAAATTGTATCTGAAGCTTGATAATTAATAATTATTAATTTTTAAAATAATTATAATTAATAATTAATTAATTGATAATTAATAATTTAAAATAAAACTTTGCATAGATGGGGCAGAACTCCTGAAATTTTTACAGATATGGGACTTGTGGCAGTTGATATCGCTATGAGCTTATCGATGACTATTTCAGGTATAACTTTAATCAAAAACGTTGGAGCCGTTTTTGAGAAAATCGCGAAAAACCCCTGTTTTTGAACATTTTCGCCATTTTAGCCGCCATCTTGAATCGCATTTGATCGAAATTGTTCGTGTCGGATCCTTATATTGTAAGGACCTTACGTTCCAAATTTCAAGTCATTCCGTTAATTGGGAGGTGAGATATCGTGTACACACGCACATACACTCATACACACACACACACACAACACACACACACACACACCACACACACACACACCACACACACACACACACACACACACACACACACACACACACACACACACACACACCACACACACACACACACATCCATCCAGACCAATACCCAAAAACCACTTTTTTGGACTCAGGGGACCTTGAAACGTATAGAAATTCTGAAATTGGGGTACCTTAATTTTTTTCGGAAAGCAATACTTCCCTTACCTATGGTAATAGGGCAAGGAAAGTAATGAAACGTAAAGAAAACATGAAATTAGGGTACCTTAATTTTTTTTGGAAAGCAATACTTTCCTTACCTATGGTAATAGGGCAAGGAAAGTAAAATCAGACTATAGAGCTATTCATCATAAATCAGCTGACAAGTGATTGCACAGATGTGTGGAGAAGCCAGACATTTGCTGTATTTCCATAAGGTCTATAGTTTCAATCAGGTACTTGTGGATGAGAATACTGCGTGAGGTCTACTGTTCACAGAACTACTAGTAACAGCTGATTTATATTTCTGTGTGTGGCCAGCTCACAAATCCTCTCCCATAAGGATTATAATTATGTGAACTTTGAAGAACCGTAGGGAAGAGTCCTGAAGTCGGATTATTAATGTGATAGGCTGTAAACCTGGTCCTGAACATAACGAGCGCAACTAAGGAAAATCTTCAAATTCCGTGCACACATGAAAAAGTTATTGAATGTCAAAATTTAAGGTTCGATTTTCATTTATATAGATAGACTAGCCGTCAGGCTCGCTTCGCTCGCCATATCCGTCTAGCCAGGGGTCTCCGCCCCCTGGACCCCCGACTGGATCGTCCAAGAATGAGATCAGCAGGCTCGCTTCGCTCGCCTGCATTTTTCATTTGAGCGTTTTTATCATATGTTAGGACAATCCAGTCGGAGGTCCAGACTAAACGTCTGGCTAAACGGATATGGCGAGCGAAGCAAGCCTGACGGCTAGTAATATAATATTCCCAGGATTGAAGTAGCAGTGCCTAATCAATTTCTCCGCGATAAATGCATTTAAATCTTCAACTTGATGCCAACCTAACAAAGTCAACTCAACTTAATGCCAACCTGACAAAATTATTAATTTAGTTGCCAGTTAACAACTGTTTCGAAGAGGTACTCTATCTAGATTATAGTTCTATAGTAACATATGATATGGAAATTTCAATTATAATTAAGAGATTGGGAGAAGAAGAATATACATGCTAAAAGACAAACTTTAAACCCTTAAAAACAACCCTTAGAGTTAAAATATTGCCAAAAGATTTCTTAGTGCGCCTCTAAAGGGCCAACTGAACATACCTACCAAATTTGAACGTTTTTGGTCCGGTAGATTTTTAGTTCTGCGAGTGAGTGAGTGAGTGAGTGAGTGAATGAGTGAGTGAGTGAGTGAGTGAGTGAGTCAGTCAGTCAGTGAGTGAGTGCCATTTCGCTTTTATATATATCCTAAAATAGGGAGCATTTGCTTCATTTTCTATGAATAAACGTGAGCATAACCTTTTGCTCATGCTCATCAAAAAAATAGTTTGAGCATTTGCTCAGAAGTAAAAATTATACTTGTATGAATAAACTAGAGCATTTGCTCAACTTTTGAAGCAGATGCTTCAAAAAAGGTGAGTCTAGTCTAGAGCAGCTTTTCACCTTTTGCTCATAGTAAAATGGCTCAACTAATGCTAATGGTAGATTTTTAGTTCTGCGAGTGAGTGAGTGAGTGAGTGAGTGAGTGAGTCGGTCAGTCAGTGAGTGAGTGCCATTTCACTTTTATATATATAGATAGATAGATAGATGACGATTGGTTGACTCTCATTTGTTTTTAATAGGCTTATGGAAAACTCGCTCAGCTTGTATTACTCAAGTAGTCAAATAACTCTCATATCCATTTAAATTTATGAAATTCATATTCTCAGATTCATGAAATTTGATACCTTAATTTGGGTACCTTAATTTCTATGACAGTGACGAGACTATATTAATTTATTGTTTAAGTTATATTCAGCAAGCAATTTTTGTTTGTATGATCGATCTCAAAAACGATTATAACGACTTTGGTAGAATTTAGGTTATAAATATTTTACAAAAATAATATGATCTTTCAATCCCCGTAGCGGAGCACGGGTACCCTGCTAGTAGTAATATATAAATCAAAGACCTTAAAGATGCATAGACTCACATGCAGCCATAGTGTCGTACTTGAAATTGAGGGGGCAACCTATAAGAATATTACATACCAATGCCTTTGTAATCTTACATATCACAAACATATATATTTAAAATATCTCATGCTAAAATACCCCAATGATGGCCTTCAATTTCAAGTAAGAGCTATAATTGGGAAGGCATAGGCATTGTGGGTCAATATCTCTTTAAGGACTTTGATATAAATGTGAGATAATAAAAATGCTTTAAGAGGATGAAATTTATAAAAGCAAGTTCATCCTCCATTCTTTAGATTATTTTATTGAAAGCTTATCTAATATCTAACTGAGTCATGAAGAAATAAGTTTCCATTCATATTTCGTTTTCTAAGATGTTTTTAAATCATCATTATTTGAACATTTCGAACTTCGAGCAGTCACACATTCATTTCAATTCGCTCCTGGTTCGGACGTTAAGCCGGAAATCGGATTTTAAAATGTTGAATTGTTGCCACCCCAATGCCTAATCATCAACCCTTCCAGAATCATTCTATGAAGAACTGATTGTTCAGACCGAGTGATGACGTAATTTTATATCCCTTTCGGTTTTGTCACATTCTATGAGCGACTGAATTGAGTTCGGTTATTTGTAGATGAATGATGAAGTCAATCATGGAATGGTTTATTCCACACAAACAGTGTTATAGGTTTGAGGTTATTCACCTAAGAATATCATTATGATCCTTTGAAACTCCAGAGATCTTCAAGATTAAACAGTGTACTTGAAATAAATGTTCAGGCTGCTCTTGAAATTTGAACGTTCCGTCATTAGTTTTCAATTAATAGGTTTGACAAAATAACCAGAAGCGGATAAGGATATGAAACTTATTCTTGGAAAAAATCAATCTTGGGATTTGGATCGAAAGAATCACTACTGAGCAAATGACAGGAATATTATTGAAATGCAGAGTAATTCCATACTCTGTCATATTCTATTTCAAATAGCGAGAACATTAGAATACTTTTTTTAAGTCAAAAAATACTAATATATTGTTCTCACCTAGCCACAAGCCTGTGTGTGAGGAGGAGGTATTGGTAAGCAATCTTATGAGACAGAGTTATGAAAATTGTTATTGGAATTGCTTGCGGATTGTTGAAGTGCTTGGGTGGTATGAATATCGGGTAACGAGAATGGGAAATCGGTTCGCAAAAGGCGAGTGAGAGAATAGAGAGGAGTGGAAAGCACCCGCCTCCGCTTGAGGAGGTAAGGCGACGCGTGGCGAGGCATGACGAGGCATAGCGAGGCAAGGCGCGGAGAGGCGAGGCGAGGTGCGCGTTTCTGTTGACACTCGAAGATGACACCGAACAGAGTTTGCAAAGAGCGCGAGGGGATGGCAGAGCGTGAAAATCTTATTTTCGCCCGCAATAATATCCTGGCCGTAATAAAAAAGAGGATATTGTGGTGGCGCCACTGGAAACCAGAAGGCCTCAAACGCAGCCTGTAGTTGACACCCCGCAAGTTGAGAGAGCGAGAAGATGCCAAAAAGAAAACGAAAAAGAGAAAGACCGTTCACGAGTGGCAGCCGCGGTATCTCGTTCGCGAACCGAAATTGAATCGAGTGAAAATTGAAATTTCGCCCTTGTTCGATCCAGCGGTCTGTTCTCCTTCTTCAACTATTGTTCTCCTGGAATCACTTGTGGGAGCTTTACTGAGAAAGCATTGACGATATCACCCACCCGACTCCTTGCTCTTTACTGATGGCAAGCTTGATTGAATGATAAAAGAGGAACAGTGCAAATCGTCTCTACATACAATACTACATAAAAGTAGTATTGAGGCCTTCTGGTTTCCAGTGGCGCCCCCACAATAAAGAGAATACATAAAAGTACTTACTACAGCTACTTCATCATAATAACCACTTTAGCAACATAGCTGAACGTTTTTTGGGTGAAAATATCAAACAGAAATTCTATATTTGGATTGTTTTTTTCATAAATTACAATTTTAAGCAATTTTGGACATTTTTAGTGGTGAAGATTATTTTAGAAATGTTTTTTTTTGTGAAAATTGAATGTTCAAGTTTCAACTTCGAAATTGTTCCATCAATCAGTTTTTATAACTCAAATAAGTCTAACGCTAGTTCGCCTCGAATTGGTGCACATTAGTTAACGCTAAATGGACTAGCAAATAATGACGGTCAGACAAACTTATGTTCTCCTGAAAAGAAAGAACACATCTCAAAGAAAATGGAAATATACAGTGTACATGTAGGCATTTGAGACTCATGAGCTTTATGTGTGTTATTTATCTGACATACGCTAAATAAATAAAATGCTTAAAAGTACTTACAGCTTACATGGAAATGACTTCATTATTGTACAGGCTCTCGGAACGCGGAAGTATTTTAATTCGCGGTTCCCTCTTTGAACACACCTGAACTATTTCTGGGAATTTAACTGCAAAATCTGCATAGATTGCGATTGTTCCCCATATTTGTAGGCTATATATGCTGTGAAAAGTTGCGAAAATATAATTAATCAATGTAATCGTTACATTGTTACAATCGTTCATTTTTTCACAACCTCATATCTAGATTATGAACTTTCATTCAAAACTCCTTGGTGATGGACACAGACCACTCATACTCAATAGAAACAACAATAGAAACAACATACATCAATTTCATTAATTTTTCATAATCACCTGTCATGTTGCTTCAAAACTACGAAACTAATCGACAATTCGATAGCTATAACACATTGATAGCCACTAACGAACGAAGAAACGATTGGATGAATGGATTTGATAATTATCGCTATCAAACAAACCTTTTCATTGATAAAAGGCATAAGGCTCATATCGGGTGCAGATTGTAAGCTTGATTAATTGAATTATCAAGCACGATTATAAAAAATATTTCTCTGAATCTCCTAATATTTCAGATTTTATAAATTCTTGTAAATTTTCAATGTTCAGGCTACATTAGAATCAATTCACAATTATATATTATCCTATTGCTCGATAATCGAATAGATTCCTATCTTGATTGAACAAGAAATCGGTTCGTTGTTGCTACTAGTTTGCTTATTGTCCTCTTGAAATTCAGGAAACAGTCGAAAGTTCTGTTTATGATGGAGCAATTTACACGAAATCCCCGATGACAAATATTTACAAAATATTTCTGAATTTGCCAATACATTCATTAAAGCAGTTATCAGCGGCTCCCTAAATTTTGCACGGAAACACATCGCAAACGTTTACTTCTTGTGACGTGCAAATATATTGCAAATACACTATTACGATGTCATGTCGTTTTTTCTAACTAACCACGATAACAATTACCTTGCAAAACGATAAAAAGTCATTTCCTTCTATCCATGCATTTTTTGCCGGAGATCCGCTGAATCGATCAATATTTGTCTCGGTAGCTCAACGGCAAACTCAAATAGAACCTGTTAAAAATAAAATAGCGTTAATGAATTGCAAGTATTTAGAACGTATAAAGGCTGTAAAGCATTTTAAATTAATATTATCATAGTTTGGTCCTCGTATCTCCATTCACATTTTCCTCCACTCATCTGCCTGAACCACTAATAGTACGTTACTATGGATTAGAGAAAGTTTTCCATGTGTCCAAAACCCAAAGGCCTCAATTACAATAAATTTACAGATTCTGCAATCAAATAGATTGAGAATAAAGATATCTATAGCTTTGATATAAAATTGATAGAGCTATTTGGTATTGTACGAGGGTCATTTTTGCAATCTCCGATCACATTACAAAAAGACAATCAGACACTAGACATTTCAAAAATCAACAGTAAAATGAGATATATTAGACATTTGATATATTTGACACATAATTTGTTGATTTATAGATTTAATGTTTGGATATTGTGCTTGACTACTGTGACATTGTATTATGTATATTGTATATTGATTATAATGGATTTTGTATGTGACCTGGCTTATGTACTGATGTACTCTGGCTCAAATAAAAATCATTGAATCACATATAAGACACAGTCAAAAAGATAGGGGAGCGACTTTCACAGAGCTGAACAGCTTGTCATTTCCACCAAACGACCTGTGATTGGTGCTGCCAGATCATGAATGTTTGTAGAGTTATAGACCCAGAAACATGACCACCTCACTTGAGCCTACTGTCAAGTGCTAGTTGCATAGCGTTTTCAGTTTTCAAGCCAAAGCTCCAAAACAACGTCATAGCCCATAGCTTATCTGGCGGCAACATTCATGAAGATGATTTTGGTAGGCTGGTCCACTAGTATGACAAAGACCTCAACCTTCTCGGCAATCATGTTGGAGAATAAGTGTAAAGTCAAAGAAGAAAGTGTCAGTAGCTTTCAGTGAAAAATTATACTTTTAAATTGGTCTACTATACATTCGTCTTCTATTTATGGTCAATCGGTGGTTGAAAAAAAGACCTTCGTAGCTAAATGTAACCTTGATAATCCAATTTCGATTCAAAGGAATTTATATGTAGGCCTATTGATTCTCATAGATTACAATTATTATGTGTAAAATTGATTCTAACATGACTTTCGAAAGTGTAGAATCTATTTTTTGTCTTTTATTTCTTCAACATTGGTAGAATGTGTAACTTGGAATTGAAAAGATTATTATTGATAATAGAAAGAAAAATAAAAATCTCAGTACCCTTTTCTAATTATTTAATCACAACATGTTTCGGACATTGATGCCATTTTCAAGTGATATGAAGTGAATAAATAAATACTGCTGGAAGATTTCTATTTTGATCATATGTTAGTGTATTCATATGATTGGTGAAAGGGTACTGAGATTTTTATTTTTCTTTCTATTATTATTACAAGTGGCCCTATATAGAAAAGAGATAGATTATTATTGGTTTGGAAATGTCAAATTTGAATTTTCTCAGAGTCATCTGTTAATAAGCAACACTTTCCGCGATTAGTCACTTAAATTGAAGACGAAAATGTTATCAAGGTACTCCTCGCTACAAGAGTAAATTTGACCGCCCGCCCAGGTGAGCAGGTGCTCTGAAGCTCCAAGTGCGAGAAGAGCATCCCTCTGAAGAGGAAGCGCAAACAGAAGAGGGGTTTGGTTATGGAGATAGAAAACCTTGTTCAAGCTCACTCATTCTCTCTCTCTCTGTTCTGCTGGCCTTTCCCCGATCACGCCTCTCCAGTTTACACTGTGAAATATTTTGTTATTCGACATCACAGTCGGCTGGAAATGTTACGCGAGTAGCCATCAAACTTTCCGTTTGTCGTCCTCTTTAAGGTCCACTTCTTATTCAATTTCTATCTTTTTCGGCTTCTTGCCACTCTAGCGTCTGTTTGCCAAGCCATTAGTGGCGGTGCTGCTCACTCGGCTCATCTCAGCCAGTGCAGAATAGAATGATATTCTCAGCCTCAAGTGCCAGATCCAGACGTGGGTTGTCAGGTGTGACAGAATAATGATGTGACGAGCCACCAGTTGAATATTATTATCAGGTTGACACAACTTATACATACAGTAGGTATGAGCAGTCGATTGATGGTGGGTGGTAAGTGTGATGTGTATGACACATTTGAATCATGACAATAACTCTGTATTCCAGACTGGTTTGAGAAATATAATTTTCCCACCATCAACCCTGAATTATTATGAGAATATATAACAATAATCGATAAACTCTCTCCTCCATTAATGGGATATTCAGTTTTGATGTTTATGTATAATATTATTCAGTTATTGTTTGAAAAGTAATGTTTGGTAGTATTGTTTAATTAGTAATACAAAAATGTTGAGCTGTTTGACGTGATGACATAATAATATGTTTTTTAATGAAAACATACATGAGAAATCAGTTTGTTTTGAAGTGAATTCTCTATAGAGAAGCTTATCAGAACTTAATAGTTCTAATAACAATTGAAAATGACTTCTAATTCAATTTTTGAAAACTTTTTTTGGAATGAGACGTGAGAGGTTTTTAAATACTCGAATGAGGGGAAAATAAAATTGACACAATTACAAGCTAAATCGAAATCATACTGGAACTGTGTAAATCCATTTCTCCGAGTTGTACTGATATGATATACTACGGCTCAATTCTATTGACAAAGATGCAACCTCGCTGTCCTGGGCAATACATGCCAGAAACTTTCCACAACTGAGATCAAATTCGATTTCAAATTGGAATCAGTGTTTTGTGTTGTTCAGCGTATCTATTGAGGGGTTGGAGTTGGCAGTTGTGTTGAGGTCGACAGTGGAAGCCCTATGCTTGTGGCAGCTTAACACCATCCATCCAATCACCATATTCATGAATTATCAACAATATAATACAATACGCTCTGCAAGTTCATAATCCTGGGCTCGGGTTTCTGATATTGAATGATTTGAAGCGATCAAAACTGCTGGTGACAAGGTGACTAACATTTTCAATTGCCTCAACACTCACCACAACTCTCCCCTCTTTCTGTCGCTCACTATCTATCACTCTGTCTTTCTCTTGCATTAGCATCAACTTACCCTTTGAAGCTACATCAGTCACAAGCCTTTCATCTAAATTTATATTTGGTTACTAGGGCGGCTAGTTACTACTTCCCAATGTTCATCAGCTCATAGAAACTCTGATGTTTCCGAGCTGATATATAATTAATTGCCAAATGTTTGAGCCTACAATATGTTCTACGTGAAGCACGAGACCATCGACCAGGTTCAATCCGATTCAACGACTGAAACGAAAATACTTATAGAATCAAGAAATAGAAATAAAAAAATCGTTCTATCCATTTTGAAAAATGTTACTCCCAACATGTTTCAACATTAATGTTATTTTGAAGTGAGTGGATGTTAAGAGTAAATGACTTTAATGTTGAAACATGTAATGAGTGAAAATTTTCAAAAAGGGTACTTAGATTTTCCATTTTTTATTTCTTGATAATTGAGAGTAGCCCTAACCAAAAAGTTAATAGCCTACTTCTAGAATGTATTTATGGTCAATGTTTCTTAATCATTGAATCACCATAACCTCATTGCTACATTATCATCATTATTATAAATGCCATTCTTAGGCTATGAAGCTGCAATCGATGGAGTACCTCATTATGATTTGTGGCACAAGTTGGGAAGGGTTGGAGTGGGTGGTAAGATTATAAGATTCCTTAGTCAGCTTTACAGACAGGCAGAGCTGGTCCATATGAATGTATCTATCCCAGTAGGTAGAGGCGTTTTACAGGGGGATTCTATCAGCCCATTTCTCTTCTCTTTGTATATTTCAGACATAGAACATTACTTTAGAGAGAAAAGTTTATCTGGCATACCTATAGATGATTCCACTGATGTTCTAATTCTCCTGTACGCGGATGACCATTGTTATCCTTGCAGATAGTCCTTCCGACATGAGAAACAAAATAAAATGCTTGGAGGATTATTGTGAAAGTCTGAAATTGAGGGTCAACATTTCCAAGACCAAGATAATTCCATTTCATAGAGGAGGGTTGAGAAAAAACAGTCCCTTCTATTATAAGGGCGATGAAATAGAGGTCTGCAATAGATATAAATACTTGGGCGTGGAGTTTAGATCTTCAGGTCGTTTCAATATACACTGCTCATCTTTAATAACCAAATCCAAAGGTGTCAGCGAAGTAATGCTACAGGTTTTGAGAAACGCTCGTTCAAATTCTCTGGGGTTAGCAAAATAAAGTTGTTTGATGTTTGATGCAATAGTCCGACGGCGGTGTATGGGGCGGAAGTATGGGACTTGGCCTGTGCTGAGCAAGTAGAGAAAGTTCAATTCTGGTTTTCCAAAAGACTATTGTTTTTAGGCTCATGTACACCGAGCTGGGCATTAAGTTTGGAGACAGGAAGGGTAAAAATAATTGTTAATTTGATCATCTTCAAAATTTTAACATGATTGATAAAAATATTAAACATGCCAGAAGACAGGTACCCAAAGATTTGCCTTAGAAAACTTACGATTTTGTCGGGAAGTCAGTTATATCAAAACAGAAATAGTCTCAACTGGGTGAATTTAGTGAAGTATCAATTAGATTCAGCCTTTTCAATACTGAATTGAACCTACAAGGAAATTTGGTAGCATCACTTAGTAGGATGAAATGGGATATTGTAAGTAGGCATGGTTTAGCATTGTACGAAGCGGACAAACAGTAAGCATTTAATTCAATTTCTTTCTTTCTCATTCCACAAGGTTTCAAATCATAATTTTGTTCTGGGCAACCAGCTTAGAATGAGGACACCATTCAAATGTATAAGATGTTTTACACAGCCATGTTCTTGTACGCTGCCCAATGTATGTAGAAATAAGACAACAATTTCTGAATAAATATGTAGCAAACATATAGTTAATTATGATGATAAAGCTCTAGTTCTCCTTTCAAATGTAACACCAGATAAAATAAGATATATTTACAAAAAATATAATATGACTAATGCGATCAACGTGCGAAATTACATCTTAGAGACTACGGGATGATCTTTTATTTCTTTTTACATCATTGTAATTGATCATTAATAATCACAAATATTGTTGGAACTGAAGGGTTGTTTATAAAGTTGTAGTAAAAGTTGTTGGTGCTTTTGAGAAGCAAGTTATTGTTATTCTTTTGTTGTGGTAATGTCTAGTCAATATTCAATATCTGAAAGATCGTTTATTGTTTTACTAGTACAGTTTTTATGTCACGGTGACTTGTAAAATTACTCCCCCATATACAATCAATGATATTTTAATAGCTTTAAATCTGTATTCTTGTTATTTTTGAGGAGTCTACATTAAACTATTTCATTCTAATAATATTATCCAGAATTCGAAGAGGAGTTGATCAATTGTGTTGATTTTGTAATTGAAAATATCATAAGTGAAGGAAGTTCATTATGAATTATTGTGGAGTAGGGAGAGTAGATTTGACAGGAATAGGCCAGAAGAAGGATGAATGATAGCGAATGATGGAGAGTCAGGATGCAGTGAGAGGGGAAGAGTGACTCTACGAGTGCTATTGTCATAGCGGTTGTGACAAACGCTATTTGGATACGAGACAAAAGCAGCGGACGACACGCCGCGGCAATAAAATATAAATTATAACGAGTGGGCGGCCATTGTTTCGGTGATAAAAGCAACGGCAACGCGACGTGTGCTACACTAAATCGCAACCTTTCAGTGCCAGCTACGCCAAACAACGGCCAAATATCAATAACGAGAATCCCTGAAACTCGAATATCGGTTGGAGAGCATTTCTATTCACCTCTTATCCAGTTACCAGCTCTATGTATTCATGTGTTTATATTCCGACATCGGTTGGGTTTGAATTGCTCGTCAAACGTCACAGCAAGTGACACCTAAAATAAACCTGGCACAGTTGAAATTTATTACTCTACCGATGACAAAATGCTGTTATCTATAGAAATTGTTCTGTTTTGTCTTGTCAGGTTTGGATCAATTTATCAACTGCATATAACAACGAGCGAGTTTCATTTCAATTGAAATCAAACGCGTGGAAATGTTTTTCATGTTGTTTGGTGTTCTTCCCTGAATATCATGAGTTGAAATTTCTGGTTATTCCCATATGGAAAACAATCAACACTGATCTCTCACTGGTACGGAAATGGGTGAAAAGTAATGGATATGCTTCATCAACAAAAATCTGGTGTGGCGCACTCACACAACTTTCCTTGCCGTTATGAAAATTGATCACCTACCGCTAGTTTCCTCGCTTCTCAAGTCTACTATTCCAAGACCTGAGCCAGATAGTGACAGGAAAATAACGCTGGAGACACACGAGGTCTGCTATCTCTTCATAGTGAAAGGTTTAATAGAATCAACAGTTGCCAACAGTTTGCAATTGAATAATAACGTTCTCTTGAATTCCGAGCTTATTTTCAATTTAAGGTGAAAATGTTTCTGAACATTAATTGTAGAAATTTCCATGCTCAATCTTTTCCACTTAAACTTTTTTGTTTAGATTGTATCTGAAGCAAGATAATTGGGAATCTAGAATCGAACTTTGCATAGATGGGGCGGAGCTCCTGAAATTTCTACAGAATGATATGGGACTTATGGCAGTTGAGAGAGCTTATCAATGACTACATTATGTATAAATTTGATCAAAATCGTTGGAGCCGTTTTCGAGAAAATCGCGAAAAACCCTGTTTTTGACAACATTTTCGCCATTTTAGCCGCCATCTTGTATTGCATTTGATCGAAGTTGTTCATGTCGGATCCTTATAGTGTAAGGACCTTAAGTTCCAAATTTCAAGTTATCCCGTTGATTGGGAACACACACACACACACACACACACACACACACACACACACACACACACACACACACACACACACACACACACACACACACATACATACAAACCAATACCCAGAAACCACTTTTTTGGACTCAGGGGACCTTGAAACGTATAGAAATTTCGAAAGAGATAACTAAAAGAGATACACAGGAAATAGTAATAAAAATTTATTTCAACAAAAATGTTAGAATATGAAGACGTGATTATGAGCAAAACAGCTGATCCTATACTATTAAACGAGCAACTTCTGTTTATATGTTTAGATGTTTGGATGTTTAGATGTTTATATTGTGACGTTTTTAACAGGGTTCGTTCAGGATTTATTCAAGTGAAACTACTAATGAAAATTATATTGAAACGATTTAAATGTAATTCTTGATGGCACATACTAAAATAAACAGCTACAAAGACACAGATAACAATTTTCTTTGTTAATCTCAAATTTGATTACAAGACTTGCTATTAAATTCAATGTCACTCACTACTGTACAATCAGCTGATAGTCAATCAACGATCCATTAATTCACAGTAAACATAAACTTACACTCGTAACAGACCAAAGTTATTAACAAAATGTTAATAACTTAATCCTTAAAGATTCTATCAGATTGAACGGAACTTGACAAACACATAAATGTTCATCATGTGTATTTTATGTCCAATCTAATAGAATCTATGAGGATTAAGTTATTAACATTTTGTTAATAACTTTGGTGTAAACGCAGCTTTACTCTTACTCACGAGATTAACAAACACTGATTTCCACAGATAAACACACTTTTCAACTTCACCGAACTCAAATACTACAAAATCAGAGTTCACTTGATCAAAACACTACACGTTCACTGTTCCTTCTACTCGCTGCTCGTGTCCGTTCACTGTCAACTCAACTCTGACTCACATGTCCAAGTTGTCCCTCTTTAATATTAATACTAGCTGCGAACTTTCTAGACTATTCCAGAGACGTTCCCTTGTTTACCACCTGTCAATCAAGCTCCAAAGAATGTTCTCGAATTCTCCAGAAGTCCCAAACCTTCAACTGGTGAATAGGTGAGAATGAGATGGAGTGATGGCTGGCCGCTTTCAGCTGGAGACAATGTGACTCCTGTCCCTTTGTTCCATCTTCTCGAACTTTCGCCTATTCCCCCTGCCCAGCACCTTCCTGTCCGTGAGCCTATTTGTCACAATATGTTTGTATTTCACCGGATCTCGAAATTCAGAACATAGCAGGTTTATAATATAAAGATTCGATTGCACTAGGTCTCATCCCTAGGAAAACTTTGTAACGTTATTTTCTCTGTGTGCCCTGCTTGGCCGCAGTCGGTAGAGCAAAGATTTGGATAATGTATAAAACGTTTTGTGATTCCTGGAAAAATAATAGTACCAATTTCTTACCAGCTCTTCCAGGAGCTCAAACAGTTCTCTGCTTTCGCTGGCTGCAAACGTCGGCCGCTTTAACAGTTCACAGATTTTGTGACTGATTTGGTGTACTCCACAATATAGATGCAGTAGAGATAGATAGATATAAGGGCTCTGATTATCATACTAGACGATGCGGTACCGCCACTAATGCCACCCGCCACCATTCACCAAAGTGGTCAGCAATGAAAAATGATACCGAGTGGAATCAAAGGCGATACTCTATCAGAATACCTTATAAATTCTATTAATTTATGTTGCTGCAAATTAATACTATGAACTTTGAGATTCTTCAAATCAGATGTGTTGGTACTGGATAATTTATATAAATCTCGGGAACATATTATTTCCAAAGATTTGATAATTAATGCTGTATATCGCTGATTTATCCAACTTATAAATGGTCTTGGCGGGTGGCGGACTCACCTGACTTCATAATTAACATGACTTCTACTGACTCTATATCAATCTAGGGCGATTCCTCCATGTAGGAAGTGAGGAAGTTCCTACACTTTGATACAGAATAATAATAATAATAATATCTTCATAGTGTATCTATAGGTTATAGGAGCATGCGAATACCTATCAAAATATTATAGAAAATACGGAATTGAAAGATACGGAGCAGTAAGGTTTTGCAACATAAGAAGGCTTGTAGCGTTGTAGGAAGTCTAATCTATTCCTACAATTCGACACTAGCGCTGCGCTGCATGCTAAGTGGACGCGGAAGGATTCGCGCGAACAACCGTTTGCACACCTGCCTCGGCATTCACTGTACGTCCTTGTGGACGCGTTCCACGTATGCCTCGGCATTCAAAAAGCTATCTGATTTGCAGACGACACGAAGACATGATGGATGTAAATTTTCCACATCATGACAACAATGGCGTCATTCCATCATTGAAGATAATTATTACAAAATGCAGCTGTATCATTTATTTCAATGACTTGTATAATAAAATCGAAAATAAAACTCAACAAACGATGTTGGTGGGTTGAAAGATTGTAGGTTTAAGTAAGGAAATAAATTACTACATGACATAAGATATGAGATTGTCAATTCAAACTTTATTAGGATGTCAAAACATTATTTTGTTTATATACTGAAACTAATTCAACTAGTTATCCAAACAAATGATACCATCATGAGGGAAGCAATAACTTCACAAGAACGATTGGCCCTAACTTTGAGATTCTTTGCATTAGGCGATTCATTTGTTGGTTTCCAATATCTATTCTGAATCTCAAAAAAGGAAATTTCTACAATAATTCCAGAAGTTTTGATGACCTAATCAAAGTACTTAACACTGTCCTAAAAAATTGACAGTCTCCTTTAACGAAATTAGCCACAAATTGAATCAAATACTGAATTGCTGCCCATTTTAAACTAACTCTGCTCATACACATGACAAAACAAGATTCTCCAAGAAATCAGCTTCAAGATTTACCTTTAAGGAATACTAGTTCAAAGTTTGAATAAATCTCTCTATGGATAGCCCAGCTATCTAAAACATATAATATCATATTGAAGATTACAATTTTAATTACCAACTCTGATTGATAACATAAAACAAACACAACATGATTTGATAGCCACAGTAAGATAATAAAATGTGAGCTATACTTTTTGTAGGAACCCTGTAGAGAAGCTATTTTCACTTAAATTATGCAGTTCTAAATTTGATAATCGTGATAAAAATTATATACTCCATGCATGTTTCTATTTAAATATTTGATAATCCACATATCCTACAAAATCACAAAAATCCTACAATTTACAATTAGTTATTAGATCACAATTTGATTTGTCATTCATTAACCTAATTCATTGGAATTAGGTTATGACGCCTTCAATGTTTACGTTTTGCCTCACCCGTATGGCAAAAACGCGTCCACACGTACATTCAATGCTCGCCCGAGGCGCCTTTGAGCACGCCAAAATACCGACAGGGTTCCGGTTCGCCCACATGCCTCAGCGAACAGAGTTCACTTGATCAAAACACTACACGTTCACTGTTCCTTCTACTCGCTGCTCGTGTCCGTTCACTGTCAACTCAATACTCAACTCTGACTCACATGTCCAAGTTGTCCCTATTTAATATTAATACTAGCTGCGAACTTTCTAGACTATTCCAGAGACGTTCCCTTGTTTACCACCTGTCAATCAAGCTCCAAAGAATGTTCTCGAATTCTCCAGAAGTCCCAAACCTTCAACTGGTGAATAGGTGAGAATGAGATGGAGTGATGGCTGGCCGCTTTCAGCTGGAGACAATGTGACTCCTGTCCCTTTGTTCCATCTTCTCGAACTTTCGCCTATTCCCCCTGCCCAGCACCTTCCTGTCCGTGAGCCTATTTGTCACAATATGTTTGTATTTCACCGGATCTCGAAATTCAGAACATAGCAGGTTTATAATATAAAGATTCGATTGCACTAGGTCTCATCCCTAGGAAAACTTTGTAACGTTATTTTCTCTGTGTGCCCTGCTTGGCCGCAGTCGGTAGAGCAAAGATTTGGATAATGTATAAAACGTTTTGTGATTCCTGGAAAAATAATAGTACCAATTTCTTACCAGCTCTTCCAGGAGCTCAAACAGTTCTCTGCTTTCGCTGGCTGCAAACGTCGGCCGCTTTAACAGTTCACAGATTTTGTGACTGATTTGGTGTACTCCACAAATATAGATGCAGTAGAGATAGATAGATATAAGGGCTCTGATTATCATACTAGACGATGCGGTACCGCCACTAATGCCACCCGCCACCATTCACCAAAGTGGTCAGCAATGAAAAATGATACCGAGTGGAATCAAAGGCGATACTCTATCAGAATACCTTATAAATTCTATTAATTTATGTTGCTGCAAATTAATACTATGAACTTTGAGATTCTTCAAATCAGATGTGTTGGTACTGGATAATTTATATAAATCTCGGGAACATATTATTTCCAAAGATTTGATAATTAATGCTGTATATCGCTGATTTATCCAACTTATAAATGGTCTTGGCGGGTGGCGGACTCACCTGACTTCATAATTAACATGACTTCTACTGACTCTATATCAATCTAGGGCGATTCCTCCATGTAGGAAGTGAGGAAGTTCCTACACTTTGATACAGAATAATAATAATAATAATATCTTCATAGTGTATCTATAGGTTATAGGAGCATGCGAATACCTATCAAAATATTATAGAAAATACGGAATTGAAAGATACGGAGCAGTAAGGTTTTGCAACATAAGAAGGCTTGTAGCGTTGTAGGAAGTCTAATCTATTCCTACAATTCGACACTAGCGCTGCGCTGCATGCTAAGTGGACGCGGAAGGATTCGCGCGAACAACCGTTTGCACACCTGCCTCGGCATTCACTGTACGTCCTTGTGGACGCGTTCCACGTATGCCTCGGCATTCAAAAAGCTATCTGATTTGCAGACGACACGAAGACATGATGGATGTAAATTTTCCACATCATGACAACAATGGCGTCATTCCATCATTGAAGATAATTATTACAAAATGCAGCTGTATCATTTATTTCAATGACTTGTATAATAAAATCGAAAATAAAACTCAACAAACGATGTTGGTGGGTTGAAAGATTGTAGGTTTAAGTAAGGAAATAAATTACTACATGACATAAGATATGAGATTGTCAATTCAAACTTTATTAGGATGTCAAAACATTATTTTGTTTATATACTGAAACTAATTCAACTAGTTATCCAAACAAATGATACCATCATGAGGGAAGCAATAACTTCACAAGAACGATTGGCCCTAACTTTGAGATTCTTTGCATTAGGCGATTCATTTGTTGGTTTCCAATATCTATTCTGAATCTCAAAAAAGGAAATTTCTACAATAATTCCAGAAGTTTTGATGACCTAATCAAAGTACTTAACACTGTCCTAAAAAATTGACAGTCTCCTTTAACGAAATTAGCCACAAATTGAATCAAATACTGAATTGCTGCCCATTTTAAACTAACTCTGCTCATACACATGACAAAACAAGATTCTCCAAGAAATCAGCTTCAAGATTTACCTTTAAGGAATACTAGTTCAAAGTTTGAATAAATCTCTCTATGGATAGCCCAGCTATCTAAAACATATAATATCATATTGAAGATTACAATTTTAATTACCAACTCTGATTGATAACATAAAACAAACACAACATGATTTGATAGCCACAGTAAGATAATTAAATGTGAGCTATACTTTTTTGTAGGAACCCTGTAGAGAAGCTATTTTCACTTAAATTATGCAGTTCTAAATTTGATAATCGTGATAAAAATTATATACTCCATGCATGTTTCTATTTAAATATTTGATAATCCACATATCCTACAAAATCACAAAAATCCTACAATTTACAATTAGTTATTAGATCACAATTTGATTTGTCATTCATTAACCTAATTCATTGGAATTAGGTTATGACGCCTTCAATGTTTACGTTTTGCCTCACCCGTATGGCAAAAACGCGTCCACACGTACATTCAATGCTCGCCCGAGGCGCCTTTGAGCACGCCAAAATACCGACAGGGTTCCGGTTCGCCCACATGCCTCAGCGAACAGTGTCCAGACGTGCGAATGCAAGCCCATACACGTATGCTCACCCGAGGCAAACGTGCGTGTGTACACCGTTTAAGGTCCTTCGTAAGTAGCTCCTCAACCACATGGATTATCGAAACGAAATAATCGATATTTGATCCAATCGATTGACTTGCAAACAATGTTTCTGCTTTCTGCAAGACCTAATGAAGTCTCCATACGGACACGGGCAATATTTCAATGTAAATAGTTTGGAGGCTGAGTTGTCGTGATTTACTCCTCTTCTTCCTTGATTAACTGCATTTCTAAATTGAATGACTATTTAGTGGACAATTATTTAACAGGGACATTCATTGAAAAAGCAGGAGTGATCCGTGGTCTAGTGGATAGAGTTCTTGCGTAGCAGCACAGAGATCCCGGATTCAATCACTCTCATAACCAAAAGTTTTTTAACCAGATCACTCCCGTGTTATCGGATGGGCACGTTAAACTGTCGGTCCCGGCTGAAGTATGACAGTCGTGAGGCCCATTGACGGCTTAAAGTATATATTCAGGCGGTGGGACCTTCCCGCAAGGGACTCCCCACCAACAAAAGCCATACGAATTTACTTTTTTTTTTATTGAAAAAGCAGACTAATTCATCTAGTGCTCACTGTCCCAGCTACAAAGTGCTTCTGCCGAACGCACCTTTTCGGCTCTTAAACGTATAAAAAAAACACTAGGAATTCAACCATCTAAATCGACTCAATGGACTAGCTTCCCTGTGTATTGAAGAACAGTATTTCAAGAAATTGATGGCAGAAGCAAAATTCTACGACTCTGTCACCAAAATGTTTGCTTCAAAGAAGGATCGACGAATCGAATTAAATTGAAAGTAGACCATGATGTGAGTAACTTATCATTTTGAGTTGTGAACATGCATGTTGTGTTTATGTAGGCCTAAAGGTGCGTAAAGATATACGCGCCGCGAACATGAGCAATAGCAATTCACTTTTAATCAGCTGATGCCAAGCTTTTTATAACTATATCTTACAGTTTCTGTAAAAATACAGATATAATCAGCTGATTAAAAGTGAATTGCTCATGTTCGCGGCGCGTATATCTGTACGCACCTTTATATGCCAGCATCCATACAACATTTGAATTTGTCTATGGCAGAAAAAGTCAATGTGATCTTTTCCATTGCGACTATACTGGAGAGGGGGGTTGTAGCCCTACTCATACTTTTTGACTCCTACAAGTTCAAAAATCCATGAAGCGCCACTGATATCAATACCGACTGACTTTACCATACAGACTGGCTATATACATTACAGACGGACATAACAATATAGAATGACTTTCTACAATACGAAACTATGACAATCATTTGAATGAAATTACCCTCATCTATTCAATCCATTTAGGCTCTCCTTTTTCTTCCCCTTCATAAGATTCACTCTACTTGAAATACCAACTCGAGTCTACGCACAGGCCACAGTGCCCATGTAGGCTCATTCCATAATGTATAATATGAAACCCTAATCTAAGTACTTAATAATTTGTATTTTTAATTTCATATTATTTATCATTTTTGTACTTGCTGTATTGTGGAATAAAGAAGATTCTTGATTGATTGATTGATTATTCGGTGAGGAATATAGTTGGTTGGTAATCTTAATAATATTTCAATACTGGTAATAGAATAGACTATAACCAGATTGGTCATGCATGGAGATAGGATAATAAATAAAGGGTACACCATTCAAATAAAGACACAAAAATAATTACATAAAATATCAACGATCAAATAAAATATAGAGAACAAGTATAAAAAATAATAAAAGAACAAATATATGTTGAAAAATATCACTACTGATTGACTTTGCTTTTTAGCACGAAAAACTACCATGTGCTTCTTTAATCAGCAAATATATGCTTTCAAATTGTATAGCTCAATTGTCGACTTGCTATTGCTTGTCAAATAAAACAAATAAAACTTTATGAATCTTCTTTCCAAATTAATATAAGTAATTAAATATAAATTATAAATTTCAGAATATATTCTAACGTTATTTTTTAATGAATAACGATTTGCCTCGGCTTGGCTGCAATCGGTAAAGCATGAGTGTAAAAATATATAAGTCTGGTCGTGGTTTTTTAGAATACAATTTCGATAAATCCTTATATGCTCGCTCAGGAGCTCTTGCAATTCATTGTTCTTGGACAATTTATAGAAATCTTTGGAATGTATTATTTCCAGAGAATTTAATTAACAATGCAATATATTGTTGTGTAAACCAGCTTATTCTATTACTGATAAAATTGGATGGTAACTCTCTTAATAATGTAATACTGATAATTGATAAATAGATATGAGATTTGTCCTGCGTGGTATTGGGGAATAAAATAAATGGTACACCATAAAAAACTTGATACATATATTGTACGAATAAATATTAAAAGTCAGATCAATATGGAAATATATAGAGCAACAAACACACACAATAAATACAAGAATAAATATATATCAAAATAAAATATCACAGACTGGTACACTATTCTTTAGCTCTTCAGCACGGAACATTACCATGTGCTTTTTTTAATTCATTGATAATATGCATTCATTCGTATGCAGCTTAGGTATCGACTTGCTGTTGCTTGTCGATTTAGGCAATCTCACTTTATATCTTATTCCAAAAATCATAGAATAATAAATTGATAAATCAAAGATTTTAAATATATTAATCTCTGTAGTTTTCAGTATATTTCTCAATAATATATATATATCTCTTAGGGTATAAGATTCGGCCCCTGATGGAAATAGATAAATCAATTTATCCAGTGAACAAGAGCTACATTATATCATTACAAATTATTAAATAGAATCAATGATTGAGTGAGCGTTTGTATTACAAGATTAAAATTTAATATTCCTTTAATTTGTGTACCTTTGAATATGTAAATTGACTTATTCTTATTCAATAAAATTTTTCTTATACCTTCTTAAGACTTGCCCAAGTTTTATATTAATTTTTAATATTTATAACCTTTCCGACGAGCTAGCTTTTATATTTGTTTCACTCGAAGCACTGAGGGCGCCCTAACTTATATATTTCGATGATATATCACTCACGTGCTGAATTTTTATAAGCTGTTGGCGGCGATCCGAATTTCCAGGTAGTCCTGGATTTTTGGTGGCCAAAGTCGTCTTCTCCAAGGGATTAAAATAAATATTTAAATGACTTTCGCTTTAATGCAGCATCACTAAGTCTCATAGAAAATTAATAAATGAATTTAAACTTTAAGTCTTTAAAAAGTACAATGTAATAAAGGGTCTTGTACTTTACAAATTCTAGTGTCCTTCCATAGTAGTGTCTCGCAGGCAAGTGTGCAGGTTCTACTTTTATTTTTAAAATTTTCATTTCTGACTTGCAAATTTACATAAATTTAAATAATTCGTTACTACGCCATTTAAAGGTTCAAATAGTCCATGCCAATCTACTAAACCATTACCTATATCATATGTATGATATTTTATATGTCCTCAGGCCATATCCAATACATAAACTGAGTACTAAAAATTTATAAAATCTTATCATTTATAGAAATATTTATAAATACATTTGAATCGGCTCTCTATTGCCGCCCATCGATTACTACAATTTGATTGGTTCATGCAAATTCACTACTGAATACATGCGCCTAGGAACATCCCACTTCCTTAATACTCTAATTTATTTTTATTTGGTGGTTTAAGTATATTTATTACATATAAAAGATTTTTATAAGGTTTATAAGTTGTTTCTCCCTCTACAACAATTAGCCATGTGCTTTTTTAAAGTCCTCCAGTTGCATACCATTTGTTTACAATGAATTTTTGCCAAGGAGTCTGGCTAGATTTTACGTTAAGTGACTTGATCGATCATTATGTCGCCAATCAGTAGGTATTTTAAGCCTAACCTCAAATTTTCCAATACTTTATATAATATAATATAAGTAGCAGATAACTTTCTTTTTCTATTTGGCTGTTCTAATTTTAGCCGTGATACCTGTTATTATCTAATCTTTATATAATCGTTATCACATTTGGCAATACTAGACTAGCTATTTCACTTCAGACTTATAAAATTCTCCCAAATAGGGATTTTGTTTGCCCATCAAATTTTAATATGTTACAATATTAATATGCATATCTCAGGGCTAGGGTTCGGCCTCTGGTGGAAATCAGATAAATCAATATTTACTGATAAAAAGATATAATGAGTGAGCATAAAATTATAATAAATCATATATTAATATATTCTCCCTCTGTGCATATTTAAACATGTAAATCTCATAGATTGTTCTTAATGATATTCCCTTTACGTTCTATGACTTTATTTAATAAAGATAGCTTTATTTAATCATGATCCATTCGAAGCACTAAGGGCCCCCTT
This sequence comes from Nilaparvata lugens, assembly GCF_014356525.2. NCBI lineage: Eukaryota > Metazoa > Arthropoda > Insecta > Hemiptera > Delphacidae > Nilaparvata > Nilaparvata lugens. The sequence goes on along the minus strand of NC_052505.1, from coordinate 67,884,942 downwards.
AATAACTTTCAATTAAACTCATGTGTCGATTTTTCACAAATTATGATGGCAATCCGGATTCTTTCCGATGTCCTAGGCCTTTCTGGAGGGCTGCTGTCATCTTCTCCAATGGGGATATTTAAATTAAGTGACTCATGTCTCACTACGACCTCACTGAGTCTTATGAAATTAATTTTTAAATTCATACTTAGATTTTAAAAATGTACAATTATTTAAAAAGGGATCCAGTGCTCTATAAATTGGTGGCTGTTCCCGGTGACCTGCGACAAGCAAGTGGGCTTAGATCTATATAATAAATAATGTTTTTTTTTCAATTAACTCGCTCTTACCGCCGGTCAGTTACTGTATTTCGATTGGCTTATTCTAAAATTACAAATGTATCCATGCGCTGAGTAGGATATACCACATTTCCTTAATATTTTTATTTATTTTACACATTTTGTCCATGCTCGTATGACATGATAAATATTTTTGTATTTTTTAAAATGTTTTTCCTTTCACATTAACATGCCATGCTTTTTACCAACCCTCTGATCACATTTTAAGTGAATGCTATTTGTATGCAACTAAATTTGCCACAGGTGTCTGGCTACTTCTCAATCTATATGGCTTGACCAATTATTTAGGTTGCCAACCAGTAAGTATCATAGAACCTAACCTCAAAAATTTATTATTTTATATTATTAAATAAGTAGCAATAATATTCTCCTTTCCATTTGGCTATTCAAAACTGTAGCCTGGATACCCGTTATTATCTAATCTTGAGTTTGTTGACATCGCACCCAGCGATAGCAATACAGCTGTTTGCTTGAGACCTATAAAATCTTTTCATTTAGTGATTTTGATAACTTTTCAAAATTATAATCTTACAACTTGCAGAAGGATATTAAAAGGATAATTATCATTCATCCCTCGAAAAACAGCTGATAATAATTATTTCATGGTCTGTTGGTGATGGAAGTGAGTGAGCGAGTTCATGTGTGTGGGACTGTGTCAAAATTATGACTCAGCTGTTGAACTTTTGTGATCATTCAATCAGGTACTTAGTGCCGGTTCTAAAAGAGTCGGGTTATTCTCAATCCTGATTAATTACAGTAGATCCGCATCTTTTTGAAATGGTCTTCTCTGATTTGGTTCACGTGAAGTGAATCAGGATTAAAATTTAACCGGCTTTTGTGCAACTGGGCCTTTCTGAGGGAAATTTGTGCATTCCTCTGGGAATTAGTCTCAATTTACTGTGATTAGATAGAACATTTCTGTATGAATGTTATAATTTCTTCTTTTGTAATACATTTTTTATGCTTTTGTACTCCAGAGTGAAGCTCGGTCCCCGATATTTGATTCTTAAACATTATTCCAATCATTCATCTGATTCCAACATTATTTATTTTCGAAAGTTCCAAAAAAACTATCTCCCTCCAATTTATAGTATTTCCACTTTGTCTGTGGATTGGGCTATTAAGAATTAGATTCCAGAAGACAAATGTACTAAACATCAGAATAATAAGGTTTGTAATAGTTATAGACTGAACCGTTCTGAGTATTCCACTGTTTGGATGGGTTTCAAGAGCTCCAACTCTCCAACATTACATCTCATGACACTGCTATCTAGTGCTGTGTGTGTGAGTGTGTGTGTGTGTGTGTGTGTGTGTGTGTTGTGTGTGTGTGTGTGTGTGTGTGTGTGTGTGTGTGTATGTGTGTGAATAGAGACCTATCAACCGAGAAATACAGTACTCGAGCACCAGCTTGAGCACATTACCTGCTAGGTAACCAATCACCCGCCCAGCCACAGCCCAGCACTCTCATAGCCTGTTCTATCGTCGCCCATTGTTGACTTGAAGGGCGTAAGTGTGCAGCGCCTGAGATGCGGCCCATTGTATTGTTGGGCGCTAGCAAAGGCGGTAAACGTCGACAATAATTCAACAAAGCCTCCAGTGAATGCTGCTGCTGCTGCAAGAAGCAATGCTAATGGAACTACAACTGTACTTTGGCCGTCTCTATTGTCTACTCTTACGACCTGCCGTCTACCAACACTGATGGCTGTTTCACTGGCTATGTTACGCTGAACCTGGGGTATTACGATTGTTATAACCAAGCAAGACGTTCGTCTTTCTCTCGCTTTCTCCTCTATTTCTCTCTTTTTGCACCCAAGTTTCCATATTTCCTTCTGTTTCTCCTGCCGTCTTGAGGAGGTTTGGAAATACAGGAGCAAATGCGAAGTAGGTGACGGATTCCAGTGCGGCATTATTGCACGCACAGCGTGTGCCCTTTCCACCCTAAACTCTCTCACTCCACCACTCTTCAACTATCATTTTCACCCCTTTCTCTCACTCACATCCTCCAGAGACTTAGCTGAGTGAGAAGGAAGATGGCGTTCTTGGTTCTCCATCTCTTCCACCTGGTCCACATCATCAAGCAGCCCTCTTTGTGCTTGTTCGCCCTCTTGAGCATCCCCATTCGATCATAACTACTTATTGGCAACCAGCCGCATTGTTGTTAACGTCTTTATTGTTTCCCGATTGCAATCGAAACTTACTTCGTCATTTTTACAGCCCATTAACACCCCCTGCCCTTCTCTACCAAACCGACATCCAATTGTGATCGATCACAATCCTCGTCACTCCAATAGCCGAATGACCAGCGTTCTTCTACCTCCAAGTCCTTCATCTCTCTATTATACTTCACTCCTGACACAAAAGCAATTTCCTGCTGTTATTAGGTTACAAAAGGTATCTACAGCTCAAACAATAATGAGTACCATACACTGCTGATGAGGGTACTACTCGTTCTTTCATACCTTCACTAAAATTCTTGTGTTTTGTTGACTTCGTGTTGCTGTTGCTTAGGAATATCATATTTTTCACATTAAAATTACCATTCCGATTGGTTTTTTGAAATGTATTTATCGCATGATATTTTTCGTCCTTCATTCCTTTACCGCTCCAAATAAGAAGCTTTAAAATTCGGAGTAGTGTGGATGTTTTTTGAAATGCTCGAAGGTCTTCCTCCACAGATCATAATTCGAATTGGAAATATTCTAACAAAATTACTGAAAAAATACAAGAGTATTATATTATTATTCCTAATGACATCCAACCGGTTCAACTCATCTATTGAGAAAAATAAAGAGATCAGTAAACTATTGAATCGTTGAAAATCGTTATAAATCGTTAAAAACTATATTTCTTTAGTTTTTATTTCTAATAGAAACTATTAGAAATCGTTATTTTGATAACGAACTGAAATAATATGATTATTGAATGAACACTTTTTCTCTAGAGCCACTAATATGTACATAGGAATTCAAAATCACATCAATTTTATCATATCTATCCAAATATTTATTTCAAATTTCGCACAACGACTCTCGAGCTTAATCTTCAACACTTGTAATTCACACTTGAAAGTTCGAAACAATGTTGTGTGGAAATAATAGTAGATGTTAGAATGGTACTGTGGTTTTTTTATTTTTCTGTTATAGAATCTAGTTTGATAATAGATAAGAAGCTCATATTCAATCGTAAATGTACATTTAATATAGTATTTCTTGGATGCAACGCACAGCTACATCAAACGTCATTCGCATACAAATATCGGATTAATGTTGGGTACAATGGTTGTGGGTTGTGGGTGGTTTCTGTTGAAGTGGTGCGATGTTTGAAAACCGAAGACCACGAAGTAGCCAGAGAGTATGCATGTGCGTGTGTGAGTGAGGACGCTCACTGATTGTTGTTATAATTGAGATGTCGGCACGAGGCGAGCGTAACAGGGCCAAGAGGGTATGCAAGTGACTCGAGCCTTGCATCCAATTAGCCGACCAATTGTTAGAGTATAATACAGTTTGTCGGCTCGTGGTCTACTCAGCGCCGATTAATTGTTATTATAACTACGTGCTTTCTCCTTCCCCTGACCTCCACCATTGTTTTCCACCTTTCCAAGAACGGAGATTGGATGTGAGCTCACCGGATTAGTGTCCCTGAGAGGGAGCTTTCAAAAATCCTATCCCAGCCTTGTCAAGCTTACTGTGTTTGCAAGAAGAGTTGCTTCTCCGCTACTTGAGAGGGTGGTTTTTCAAGCCAATCCTAAACTGAGACTGAATCTCTATTGAAAAAAATTAGCTGACATAACCAGCTAACTTCTATTATCGTTGATAATATTGATCTTGGTATTTGGTTAGAATATGCTAAATAACATTATCATCGAGGAGTAGATAAAGACTTCTTCGAATCATAATCGAATTGGTGATAAAAGGATTCACGGACTGTGTGAAGTCAAATTTTCAAATTGCTACTTACTAACTACTAATAGTCTATTTCGTGGAATCCCAAATCATCAGCTCACTAATCACTTTATTTTGTTAGATTCATGAATCAATGCAGTTGGAGAGCATGTGGATGAAATCTTAAATTCAGCTCATCGATTGAACACCACAGTGTAAAACAGAGTTTCTCATTCTAGCTTTACGATACGCTACGATGAAGCTTCCAGGAAAGCATGATGCTCGAGATGATTTCATCTGTTTTGAATAAATATGAACAAAATATTTTCGGCTCACTGTCTTGTTCGTAGAATCTCATCCCCTGGCGTATACGTTGGCTATAATTTTGTAATTTATAAGCAGCGCTGAAGATGTGAAGGTACAAGAAGCGAGGAGGAGGTCTAGGCGGAGCGAAGAATTCTTCCAAACGGAAAGCCCAGAAAAGTTTCTTATACTTTTCGCCAACTTCACTGTTGTTCCGCTGGCGTTATTTGCCACGCCTTTTCAAAAAGAAGATTTGCTCTCCATAACAATGGCGAATAACCGTAAAGGCTTCTCCATTATCTCCCAACTAAAAACGAAAGAGTGTACGACAAACTTCGACCGGAGTCATGAAAAGGGAAAATTGAATAATGCATTATAAGTAAGTCCTTCTTGGAGTGCATGGGGAATTCATCTGGAGTCACAGTAAGTTTAGCAAGATTTTTGATAACTATTCATAAAATTGTAAAACATGAAATCTATTTGCAATTCTAACCAAGTTCTTCTCTCATGAAGAAGAGAGTGGAAATGGCCTAATCTCCATAAGGAAAAAATAAAATTAATTCAGCAAATGCAGTTGCATTTCAATAAAAACAGAAGATAATTGAAATAACATAACTCGAGTAAATAAAAGACTACTACTGTACTTCAGAGCGATTTGGATATTTCTCTAAATCCATGTGGAATCAGCAATTGATTGTAGTCGAATTTGAAATCGTATGCAGCAGAAGTTTGAGGGATCGAAGGTCATTGATAACACACATCCTATTAACACTATTCTAATCATTATTTATTGTATTCATCATACTGGTAAAAAATGGTTATCATTTATGTTACTTAGTTTTCTGATGAAATCATCAAGCTAACAATCTGGAGTGTCTTTGAACTCTCATGAGTGTGCAGGTTGATGATGGTGGGAGAATAAAAACGGTAATAGAAATTGAGTTGGTAACTGGTGGTTGAATGAGAGGGAAAAGAATGAGATAGAGGCAGAGGCCGACACTCCCACACTCGGCCCATAAACAAGTCGGAAGGCGTGCAAGTTTCAGAGGAAAAAAAGAACACAGCCACCATTACAATATTCGAGGCTGTGGCGGTTTTTGTTTTGTTTTGGTCTCTCTTTTGAGAGCGGGCATTGTTCGGCCTTTATAATTATTTTTTTATTTGCTCTCCCTTGGTAGTCGTCGTCGAAGAGAAGCGAACTGAATATGAGGCAGGCTCGTTTTCGTCATTTTATTATCGCTATTGTCTACGTTGCAAACAGTGGAAACCGTTTACTATATAACTGTGCTGTACAAAGGCGCAGCACGACACCTTTGTAGAGATCATTTCCCATTCGACGGCCACGACTGCGTCAATTATTCACAATTCCCAACACCGGATAGGCTGATGCCTATTGCCCACCCCCCTCCATCTCCCACACACCCGCCTCTCAAACATTCGAGACAATAAGCGCAAAAGAGTTTTTGAACTATACTAACTGTCCGTGTATTTGCCAAGAGTGGCAGATGATGTTGTTCTGTTCCATTGAGAAGAACAGAGCACTGTATTTTGACCCCATTGTGTGGAGCTACCTCCCTCCCCCCCTATACGTAGCCCCCCCACTCTACACTCGACTTCCCGTCGCCGTCGCTGGCGGATATGCCTGCAATATTACAATAGAAATCAAGCCTACAATAATGATCAAAGCTATGTGTAACACGCCATTATTGAATTAATATTTTTCTATTGAATTTTCGGCCAAATTAAGGCTATTTAGTATTAAGTGATAATCCTCGATATAAGTGATCTAATATATGAACTATAACTAAAATATCATAGTAAGAATTACTATAACCAAAATATGGCTAAACTATAACTGAATAAATAACCAAACTATGAGTGTTTGCTAGAATAACCCAAGACAGTTTTTTAATTAATTAATTTTTTAATCCATTCATTACTTTCGCAAAAAAAATCCACTGGCTCACTAATCTGTAATCTGAACTATATTACTGAGTTCCATGAGAGATGTTTGCTTGAAAAATACACGCAGATACGCATAACAAAAAAGAAAGTGAACGTATCATGATCTCCAGAATGTATACTCCCCTTTCAAAAATAAGTTATTAGATTTATGCTAAATTTGTTCTTTCTTCCTTGAGAATTTCGCAATTACTTTGCTTTCTGGTTATAAAAAAGGTACTTTTTTCAGTCTGCTATTCGTATAACAATCCACTCAGAGTGTAATTAACTTCAAATAATTTTCGATTTCGTTAACAGTACTCTGTAATTTGAGATAGCTTCAAGTATTAAAAAATTCCCTTTGCCAAATTGTGCGAATTAGCGATCATGTGCCAGAATATACAAGTTTGTTGTCAGATTGAATATATTTTTATTTGAATATTCGTATATGATTATTGGAATATTTGACAAAAAATGAATTCAACCATGAGAAGGTCTTAATTTCACACAATTACTTGGTGACGCGAATATTTCTCGTAGATTTAGGGGGGGGGATTTTTTTATTGTATTTTACAATACAATATTGAATTGAAAGATGCAGAGCGTATCACATACCCTGCCCCTGCAGTTTCTAGTTGGAGGAATGGTCGGCCTATTCTTACAAACTAACAGATTCATTTCCATCTCTACTCCACAACCATGATGAACGATACATATACTATTCATTTGTAATACTATTTAAACGCTACATAATAATAGTTATTAATGTTATGCCGTCAACATGATATTGAACTGGCAATGAATGTTCCCATACCCTTTCCATGTTGTTCCTTATGCAACGTGTCAGAAGCACATTTGGAATATTTTAAGACAAAATAAACAAAAGAGAGCTCTTTCTAAGGCAAAACAGATGGAGGCTGTGTGAAAAGCATGATATACTCAGATTTTTTTCAAATGCCACTTTTTTCAAATGCTAATTGTTGTTATTTCATGATAATGGATTATGGGAATTAAGCTGGTTGCTGATCATAAATACAATAATTACGATCTGTGCCATTTCCGTAGGAAGCCATTAATTGTTCTATCAATTATGGCCAGCAATCATGTTCGTGGGTGATATTGTGTTATTGACCGTATTGTTACGACATTTTGATGCATGAGGAGTATGGACATAAGTGATCGATTGCCACTAATATTGATCACCTGTCACCTGTCAGAAGCTAACTAGTCTATTGAATTATTCAGGAAAAGAATTGTTTGGTTTTCCAAAATGAGGTATAGACAACCAGAATGAGCTTCAAATTTCTAAAGAAAAACAAAGATTTCACTGGGAATTTATACGTGGGCAGAAAACATTATATATTTGTTTTTCATGGAACATCAAAAACATTTCTTGTAGAATTTTTGAAATAATAAAAAGAAATACCCACTCCATTCTGACTTCCCTTTACTCACTGGATTCCGTCTATTTTTCTGCATTATTAAAGTTTATCTTCCTCCAACAGCTCATTTATGAGAAAAACACTTGAATCAAACCAACAACAGCGTTGTTTTTGTTTTTTCTTTGAGCACGGTAGACAGTTTCAAGTAAATGATTGTTTTCTAATTTTTCAGGTCTCATAAGAGCATTAATTTTTCCTGCGAAGCTTCTCAAAAAATAAAGAAGCTTACTCAGATTCTTGAAATCTGTTATCATAATTCTCGCAATCTCCACTCCATAAGCAAAACAAACGTCTTCTCGTTTTTTATGATTAATTGAATGTCTCAAGCCAGTTAAACACACTTATCCATTTTTGGTCGTACGATTTTTGGCCGCCATAATGAATACTATCAGATTGAATAGAAATTGACAAACACATGATCACATTATATGTTTGCCAAGTTATGCTCAATCTAACAGCAGTATTTATAAGGACTTATAAGGAATTTATAAGTAAAAAATCGTACGTCCAAAAATCGATGTGTGTATAACTGGCTTTACTGTTGGAGCTATTGAAGCTTTGAAGGCCTCCAAACAGATTGCAAACCATTGATGAATCGAAAATCATAAGCTCATGATAAATTGACATTTCATAAAGGTCTTATACAAGGTAAGACGTCACATTTGCATTGGACTATACAAAAGTTCATATTCCATTTTTTCAACCTTAAATGTTGAAGCTTAATATTCTACATAGCCAAATAGATTTAAAAATTACTTTACTTTAAAAATTTACAATTTCCAAAGCATAATATTCAATTCCCTTGTTGTGTTTTAAAAAAGCCAATCATCCATTATTCTTAAATGAGAGTATTACTGAAACATAATATCATATCGATATCATTTTATCATTCATGGATAATCGAAACAATCGACACTTTCTCTTATATGTATTTTGAACTGTAGCTCTCTATTAATATATCTGTTCTCATAATTGACTTAGTCATAGATGAGCCGTCAATATCCTGAAATCGAAAGATAGCGAGTTCTACAGCTGAGGGGTTACTGGTCATATTCTATCCACATATTCCAGTATATTTCCACATTTTCTATTGTCTTAAAAGGATATGCTGCTTTCCATATCCTCTTACCGTACCAAGATTTCTCTTCTCATAATTGTAAACTAGAAACCACAATGCTGATCAAGTTTATTCTTTGACAAATCTCTACTCGTTTCTCACCACCAGTCAGTTTCTGCCCTTAGTCAGTCACTCATGAACATGAGCAGCAGCAGCAGCAGCGGGCATACAGTGCCAAACAACAGTATAGCTCTGTTAAGCAGCGTCACTTTGTTGCCGCGTTTCAGTGGTGGCTGTTAATCTTTTGGCTGAAGCCGAGCTGAAAGAATGAGCGGAAGCCGGGCGTAAACGCTGCGCTCTCTCCGCATAGAAGAGTGAACAGCGACTTCCATCACCGTTGTGTTGCGCTGTGGCTGCAGAAATATTTAATGATGTTGCCGATTGTGGAACGTAGTGAATTTAAAAATGGCGCCTCAACAGAAGTTTGCCTGGGTGAGTGGAGAATAAAGCGAAATTGCAGCGCTGTACCCTTTGAATGACGCCAAGTTAGTTCTACAACCGAAACACACGACGCCTGTAACAACATTCGAGCATAACAATCTCCCTCAACCCTTACTAAACTCCCATTCAAATTAACTTGAAACTCATTCACTGATGGAAAATGTAATGTTGTTGTAATCGGGGACTTCATTTTTGTAGACCCCCAGACAATTGATGTCAAATAATAATGTAATCGGAGGGAGCTTATAACCTAATGGTTTCAGAAATCAACTTCCAGATTGTTGAATTTCAGTTGACCCGTTCATCCAAATTCTAATCCTTCCGATTAGAATTTCGAGAGATCATAGAGAGATCATACCACAAGCAGGAATCGGAATATGAACTTTTGTTTACTAACTACGGAATTTTATCAGGCTTTTTATCTCTAAAAAAACCACTATTACCTCTCATATCCACAATCTATTGTTTTCTATTGAGTTTTAAAATCAGTTGGATGATTTCAATTCAAAGTTTTTTTCTAGCTGTCCGGATCTTGCTCAATCTATGGCCAACTTTATCTGGCAAAATAGCGTACTGGTATCAGATTCATTCAAAGAGTGCACTGTGGTCAGAGCCTTCACCAGCTGCAATCGAGAGGAAATTATGTCCGGAATCTATTGATTTCAGTATGCAAGGAACGGGAAAATTCAACGTCAATGTTTACCAGTTTTAAAGAGCCGTTGAGACTAAAACCGTCATGAGTTGCCTGAAATACACCAATTTTGAGTTAAATAACAAATATGAAGTTTGCAGTCATCATATGACACCGAAAAATTAACCATTTTGATGTAATATACTCACCAAACTGTATACTTCACTAGGATATTTATATTCGATTTACTCAACTTTTCACTGATACCACAAAGTAAAAGAGATTTTCTTTCTCTGTGCTGATACTGTGATGAATTTTTCAAATAGACCTCATGAGAAGAGAGAAAAATTGTGATTAACCTTCTTAAAAGGAAAGAATTTGCTAAAGGAGTAGTTAGCGACCGAGCGATAAAACTTACTTATCAGTAACTGTATATTAGATAAGAGTACCGTTCTGTACTGAATATTTTCTAGAAAATTATTTAACAAAATTATAATTATTCTGCAAATAAAGCACGAATTATTTATGAATTGCTCATTGAATTTTGAGGTTATACTTTGTTTACTACCGATCAGATGTTTAAAGCAGCTCGAACACAGCTGACTGATTCAAAGTATTGTCAAATGTCATGCCGGTCTCATGCAAGGTATAATATCATTCCTAAAAATTAAAAAACTATCAATAAAGGACCAAGAATTTCGAATAAAAAATAAAATGTTATATTATTGTTGAAATTATTTATTACTTAAGAAATTATATTATAATGTCAGGTCTTATTGTAACTAACTAGGTCATAGCATGAGCAGTATATTATTGATAAAAACAGCAGAAATTAATTATAACAGTCTCAAACATAATAAGAATCGTATAAGAATATTAAATTATTAATTATTATTTCAACTGAACCACATGGTGATCGAATCTCTTTGGCAAGCCTAAGCCAATCATAGTGCATAGAAATAGCACCAAAAAGGTGATCGTTTGAAAACAACATATGTTAATCTACTATCAGACAACAAACCTGCCTTATCATATACGCTAGCACATGTACATTGTATAAGAGGAACTATGTCTAGAAGATTAAGCAGTTTTAAGAATTATATAAACTGAGTTATTATTGTAATTAAAGGAATTATATTCTACTGCCTGCCACTGACGTCACATCTACGTCATAATCGTTCTACCAATGACAAATTTTTATGCAAATTTATTACACCGAGATTCTCAGAAGAAAGGTTCTAGCCAAGAAGCTTAGAGAAAAGACAGCACTTCCCTTTTGAAATCCTCACCGTTCAGATCTCTTTATAGTTACCAAGACCTATTCGTAAAAAAATTCTCGTTCGATTTTATATGTTTTATTTGTGAGCCAATATTTCAGGCTATTCTATTTGTTATTCGTAAATCTATGTTCAGCAATCGATAAATTAAAAGTATAAAGTTAAATTATCCCTTAATTGATTTGGTGAAGGAGATATTTAAATTAAAATTCCCCACGTGCCGAGACCGAAGCCTGGATTGCTGCCGACCAATCAATTTTGATCTAAAGAAGAAAACCACGACCGCCAAGGAATTTCACGTGAGTTATAAGTTTAAAGGGGCCCCAATCTACGCTTCGAAAATATTTCAGTGCAGAAAAATATAAAATTTTCTTCGTTAAATTATTGGCCACGCCGACAAGCGCTTTTAGTTATTAAGAGCCTAGAATTTATTCATATAGAATTTCTAAGAATTTGTAGTTGATTAACTATCCTCCGCTGCCAGAACCACGACCCCGAACAATTTTAAAAACACTTTTTATTCATTTTTCACTATTTTTTCAAAACTGTTAAATTTTATCAATTGTAAAATTCTGTCGAATCATGCATGGTGTCATGCAAGCTCAAGAAAATTTTTAACTCTTTTGTTAATGCTAAATTATTATCAATCTGTAAATCAAATTCCGAATCTGCACTGTGTGATCATATATTTTATTATAATATATTTCAATTTTGTTAATTCGTCTTCTGAGTTCGATTATTTCTTAAGCCTGTCAATTATTGTGTCTGATACGTTCTATATCATCAAGAACCGATCGAATACGATCATTGAAATAATTGAATTAAGCTGGATATTGGAACAGGTCTAAGTGGATGTAGTGAGTGGGGTCAGATCGAGATATTTGTTCTTTGTCCTTACCTGCTCATATATCAGCTTTTATCTGTTACCAACCTCGACTTAGGAGCGAATACATCAACAGTACAGCAGATGCATCCAGAGATCATATAATTTCCTACAATAGAGCTTAAAACCCGACAAGACTCTGTTCTCGAAGTATATTCTGAACGATATTTGGTCCAAATACCGTATTTTAATCCTTCAGAACTTATTAGAGACGCAGTCCCGTAAATTATCTACATCGGGATTTTTGCTCGACCTGTATGATTTTTTATGCTCATTCTTCACAGGTAATAATTTTAAGGTATCCGTATTCAGTGTTTAGCGTCCGCTACACTACTTATAAAAATTTCATCACCATACAATCTGTCATAAGAAGAATCAAGGGTGAGCGAGCGTTTAGGCCTCCTGCGATTCAGACAATTGTATTGAATCTTGTAGTGAATCAATCAGTCTGGTGTACACTTAGCGTCCACGCACGCAGTTACAAAATTTATAACCTCAACACCGTTGATTTAGTACAAGATTCACCCTACATATGTGAAGCCGTTAAAAAAAACGCTCCACAATACATATTACAGGAATTCCAATATCTCTTCGGATCTCTCGTGTTTCAACTCGAACTCTACATTTTATGTCGTCTCACTTTTTCCGACTGAAGATTCCACTAAAAAAGTTCACTTTCAACTGTAAAACGTCAGCTGAGCGTGGAAGCTCTGTCACAAAAGTTCAGTGCGAATCACCAAATCTTCAAGGATGTTCACTGTTTTTGTATCAGACCAATTCCAAATACATCGAAGACAGATCTGGAAATGCATCGATAACTAAACTACCAACTTGCAAGTTAGCAAAATCTACTCGAGAGAAAAAATGTCACAAGGTTGCTGTTAAAGATGAATACCCAATTACTCCAATTAAAATAAGAGTTCTAATTTAGAAATTTAGTTCAAACATAGTCCAAATCCTGGAAAACTCCCTCATCAAGTCCAGTTTAGAATTCGAAGTTTATTATTTAAAAGTTAATAAAATAACTACCCCTGAATTCAAACAATGATTAAGTTTATTGTAGCTATTATAAAATTTTTCAAGTTTTAAAGAGAATAATTTTTTCACCTTGTGGAACGAAACATGATCAGTGTTATGATACTTGTGTTAACATAGTATGAAAAAAATAAGTAATACCTGGGTTGTATTCTACTATAGAAGCTTCACTCTTGTGAACTCAAAGTTTCAGTTTTCTTAGTTGTTCTACTGGAGCTAACCAACCTATGAATTATAAATCAATGAAGCATCAATCATTCATAAGGTTTATCACGTTTATCAACACAATAGATAATTGTCAAAGCAAGCTGCATCCAGTGATGGTGTAGACCGAGGTAGGTTGAAATAGGAAACAGGTCGGCTGCAATACAACGTGTGTTAGTAGTCAGTGGTTGATATGCGGAGAGTAAAACGTTATACATTATAAAACGGTGGCTGGTGGGAGACAATGACCACACTACGGCGACGACAATGTGTTTTGTGCGGCTGTCACGGCCAGGGGGGCGGCGCCCTCTCTCACCAGATTTACAGCCTAGACACGCGTCCTGTGGGGGCGGCAGAGGCGGAGGCGGAAAGCGCACAGTCTACACCGGAATTACACAGATGTATTAGGCGAAGCTATCAATGAAATTAGACGCTGTATTCACTAATATCTGAGTTTCGCTGCGATCAGAATTCAGTGTCATTGGACCGTATAATCAATTTGCATGAGTGCGCTTTGTCTCATACACACTGTGAACAAAAGCTCAAACAGGACACGTACATGATAGGCTATGTGATAGCAATTAGTAAAACATTACTCATTCATCTAAGTGGATGTTTTCAATCTATCAATTTAATCGAATCAAATCCATCATTTTTAACTATTTACATAAACATGAATATAATCGATGATGATTTTAAAGGCTTGGTCTGGTTTCTGGAAGACTCTTTGAAACTATTTAGCCTATAGATTTGATAATTTATAAGATTTGATAAGTGTCCTAGAAATCAGGCTCAAGTCTATTAAGAATCGGTTTGATGCTATTACTTTCCTTGCCCTATAGGTAAGGAAAGTATTGCTTTCCGAAAAAAATTAAGGTACCCCGATTTCCAAATGTCTATACGTTTCAAGGTCCCCTGAGGTCCAAAAAAGTGGTTTGTGTGTGTGTGTGTGTGTGTGTGTGGTGTGTGTGTGTGTGTGTGTGTGTGTGTGTGTGTGTATGTGCGTCTGTGTACACGATATCTCATCTCCCAATTAACGGAATGACTTGAAATTTGAAACTTAAGGTCCTCACACTATAAGGATCCGACACGAACAATTTCGATCAAATACAATTCAAGATGGCGGCTAAAATGGCGAAAATGTTGTCAAGAACAGGGTTTTTCGCGATTTTCTCGAAAACGGCTCCAACGATTTTGTTCAAATTTATACCTAATGTAGTCATTGATAAGCTCTCTCAACTGCCATAAGTTCCATATCTGTAGAAATTTCAGGAGCTCCGCCCCATCTATGCAAAGTTTGATTTTAGATTCCCAATTATCAGGCTTCAGATACAATTTAAACGAAAAATATAAGTGGAAATGATTGAGCATAAAAATCTCTGCAATTAATGTTCAGTAAGATTTTCACCTAAAATTGAAAATAAGCTCGAGTTCGAGAAAATTTGATTATCCATTTGCAAACTGTTGGCAACTGTTGATTCTATTAAATCATTCACTATGAAGAGATAGCAGACTTCGTGTGTCAGCAGCGTTATTGTCCTGTCACCAGCTGACTCAGATCTTTGAATAGTAGACTTGAGATGCGCGTGAACACTAAAGTTAGTTGATCAATTAACGGAAAGTTGTGTGAGTGCGCCACACCAAATTTTTTTGGTAGTTGCTTTCAGTTTGATGAATTTTCAATTCAAATAGCTGTCTAGTATCCTCACGTATGCTTAGTTGGAGTTTCATTACGATATACTGTATCCTATTATTGGAAGCTCAATATCATATTTATGATGCTATTGATCTTATTTATTTCAAATCATCCAATTCAATTCTTCACTCTTTACTCTGTCCTGCAATTCAGGAGAGCCTTCATCGATTATCGTATAATGATTGATGGTTATAAAAAGGTGTTTCCATGTAATCTCAAGAAGCTCAATGTAATTTTCCTCTTGGTACCCGAAGAGTCTAGAATATATGTAAACTTTACTTTGATTCCTTGCTGGTAGCCTTGGAAGATTTACTTAATTTCAGTTGGTATTGAAAAAGATGTAGATCTTTAAGAAGTGTCGCCCTTTCCTAAGTCACCGTATTCGCTAAAAGTTACTTGTGTATGATAAGGCATGAGACATAATCTATTATCATGATGGATTTACATCATATACAGTACGTTCCGAATCGGGAAAAAGGATGAGGAGTGGCTTTGGGTGCAGCAATTAAAGACCCGACAGTGGTAGGGTATTTTGTGTAATATCCGACACCTCTAAATAATGTACAAGCGTCTATAGCTTTCTCCCCTCCCACCCCTTCCTATCGACATCCGTGACTAGTCTTCATCCCCCTCCTCAACCCCCACCCATCATACTACACACACTCACAGCCTGAGTATCGAGGAATGCTTAGGCCAAGTCGTCCTCAGGAATCCAATTATTACTGCCGCGATTACGATTCGCGTCTTCTGGCCCGACTCGTAGACGACTAATGTCGTCGCTTTCTGTTAATCGAACACCTGTTTAATACGTTCTTCACCACATCCACCTCCTCTCTCTCTCTCACCCATCACCCGTCGCATTCAATCGAGAAAGAGATAAAATGAGATTGGAATGGTGGCAATAGCATTGCCATCTACCTTCCTTTAGTATTTGCTCGTTTCCTCCCACTATTATAGCTCACTCTTCCCCATCTGTGAAACCGCAGTGTTTGCTCATGCCTTACACCAACCTGGATATTGATGCCACCTTCATCTCCATCTCATGATCAAACAATCCCCAGGAGAAACTGATGAATTAATAATACACACTATTGGAATCGGCATTGCATAAATCTGTGAGCATTTCATCAGCGTTTCCAATTATTTGAGTTATCCGTTCCCAAAAACTCTTCGAACAACTATTTATAATTACGTTTTCGCTGGAAAATCTATGACTTTCTAGGCATTCTTAATCGAGCCACAAAGCAAGTGACATTATATCGGTGAATTCTGAGAATCAATGTACTATTATGATTTGTAGCAGAGAATTGTTTCTCATCTAACTTGGAGTTTTTCAAACAAAGTAAATCTATCAATCAATCAGTATAATTATGTAGAAAAACCGATCGACTATATCCTTTAAAAGTATAAGAGTTTAACGGTTGATCGTATGAAATTCTTTAATCATTCTATTATATCCGGTTTTCAATAAAATCAAATTCAAAACTTCTAGTTTATTTATTTCTGGGCTGAAAAGTGGACTCAATTCAATTCAAGTGGATAGCATAACCTATGATTTTTCATCATTCAAACTCTAACTTCATTGTATTATCATTCATTCCATCATCATCACCTAGGCTTAAAATACTTCTAGAAAGTCGCCTTTGTGAAATGATAAATGTTAAATAGTAAATAATAAATTCAGAATTAAACAAATACCTTAGAAATTTAAATTATAGAACCGAATTAATATTCATAATCCACTCAAACCCCATTATTGGAGTGACTTCATTCAATAATCTGATGTGGGGGAAACTACAATTTTCAAGAGTCAACATGTATCACACTCAGAATTTTTCTCTTTCGAGCAATAGAATAAAAAGATTCAAATGATTGAGTTATTTCATTGTAATACTATACTTCGAGCTGTATGGTACTGTAATTCTATTTAAAATGCTAGTTGGAACCTTACTTATGTGAGTCAATATAAAAAACTCGACTGAGTGATTCTAACCTACCCATGCCCCAATAAATTTACATCGACTCACACTCATCAGTTTCCCTCTTATCAGCTGTCTCCCTCCCTGTCACGTTATAACTCTCTTCCTATCCACGGTGGATATTAAAATCGTGTCTGCGGAGAATACTTGTCGAACATCGCAAGGAATGACGCCAAGCAGATATGGTAATGAACAGAACATCTTCGTTTCGATCCCCTCCTTGCCCCAAAAACCCTCCCGTACTTTATAAGACTCGCGCGGATCACTTGATTAATGTTGGCGGAAATGACAAAGCCCATCCTCACAGTACTCAATCTTACCCCCTACAACTAATAACCATCAGATCACTGTAAATAGATATACTTCTCAAAGTTATAAAGCTCATTAATCGACTTTTTTCTGGATCATTATCCGAATAAGTTTGAAAATTAATAATAATCTAACACAAGCCAAATAGCCAACGGATCACTATAAAGAATACTCCATAGCATCCTAACATTCTCTCACGCGATACCTTATAATTAAATACAGCTACTTCTTCATCATTTGAACACCATTTCGATTTTGGATGTAGGTCATTTAATTTCCATTTCAATTGCGGATATTCCTCCGCTGAAACGAAGGTTGCGATCGAAGAGACTACTCTCCAAATGATAACTAAGCATACCTTGCAGTATACAGCTTGATTGAACGAATCTCATGGAAAAGATATGTGGAAAGAAGCCGGCAGTAAGTTTTCCCAACTGTTATTAAATCATAAACCTGACGGAAAAATGTATATTGAGAGGATACGTAAGAGATACACTCTATAGTACATATACATCGTATTCATTATAATTTTCAAATCAAGATAGGCTATAAGCCTTTTTTGAGTCGGGCCCTAATTATTACACGCAGGATGATGATAATGATTATAATCGATCTAAGGCCTTAGAGTTTTTGCTACTTCTTATGTACTGTGGTGCGTTTTTTAACGGCTTCACACATGTAGGGTGAATCTTGTACTGAGTCAATGGTGTAGAGGCTATAAATTTTGCAATGCGTGTGTGGACGTTGAGTGAACACCAGACTGATTGATTCACTACAAGATTCATACAATTGTCGGAATCGCGGGAGGCCTAAACGCTCGCTCACCCTTGATTCTTCTAATGACAGATTGTATAATGATGAAATTTTTATAAGTAGTGTAGCGGACGCTAAACACTGAATACGGATACCTTAAAATTATTACCTGTGAAGAATGAGCATACAAAATCATACAGGTCGAGCAAAAATCCCGATGTAGATAATTACGGGACTGCGTCTCTAATAAGTTCTGAAGGATTAAAATACGGTATTTGAACCAAATATCGTTCAGAATATATTTCGAGAACAGAGTCTTGTCGGGTTTTAAGCTCTATTGTAGGAATTTATATGATCTATGGCTGCCTCTGCTGTACAATTGATGCATTCGTTCCTAAGTCGAGGTAGGTAACAGATAAAAGCTGATGTATGAGCAGGTAAGGACAAAGAATAAATATCTCGATCTGACCCCACTCGCTACATCCACTTAGACCTGTTCCAATATCCAGCTTGATTCAATTATTCCAATGATCGTATTCGATCGGTTCTTGATGATATAGAACGTATCAGACACAATAATTGACAGGCTTAAGAAATAATCGAACTCAGAAAGCGAATTAACAAAACTGAAATATATTATAATAAAATATGTAATCATACAGTGCAGATTCAGAATTTGATTTACAGGTTGATAATAATTTAGCATTAATAGAATAGTTAAAAATTTTCTTGTGCTTGCATGATACCATGCGTGATTCAACAGAATTTTACAATTGATAAAATTGAACAGTTTTGAAAAAATAGTGAAAAAAAATGAATTACAAAATATATTTTAAAGTTGCTCGGGGTCGTGGTTCAGGCAGCGGAGGATAGTTAATCAACTACAAATTCTTAGAAATTAAATATGAATAAATTTTAGGCTCTTAATAACTAAAAGCGCTTGTCGGCGTGGCCAATAATTTAACGAAGAAAAAATTTATGTTTTTCTGCACTGAAATATTTTCGAAGCGTAGATTGGGACCCCTTTTAAAACTTATAACTCACGTGAATTTCCTTGGCGGTCGTGGTTTTCTTCTTTAGGTCAAAAATCGTTTGATCGGCAGCAATCCAGGCTTCGGTTTCAGCACGTGGGGAATTTTAATTTAATATTTCCTTCACCAAATTAATTAAGGGATAATTTACTTTAAACTTTTAAATTTATCGATTGATGAAAACAGAAATTTACAAATAACAAATAAATTGGCCTAAAATATCGGCTCACAAATAGAACATTTAAAATCGAACAAGAAATTTTCACAAATAGGTCTTTGGTAACTATAAAAAGAGATCTGCACGGTGAGGATTTCAAAAGGGAAGTGCTGTCTTTTCTCTAAGCTTCTAGGCTAGACCTTGCTTCTCAGAATCTCGATGTAATAATTTGCATAAAAATTTGCCATTGGTAGAACGCTTGTGACGTAAACATGACGTCAGTGGCAAGCAGTATAATACAATTCCTTTAATTACAATAATAATTTAATTTATGTAATTCCTAAAATTGCTTAATCTTCTAGACATAGTTCCTCTCATACAATGTACATGTGCTAGTGTAACTGATAAGGCAGGGTTGTTGTCTGATAATAGATTAACATGTGTTGCTTTCAAACGATCACCTTCTCGGTGCTATTTCTATGCACTGTGATTGGCTTAGACCTGCCAAAGAGATTTAATTACCATGTGGTTCAGTGAATTAAATCATTAATAAATTAATATTCTTATACAATTTTTATTAGGTTTGAGACTGTTATAATTAATTTCTGTCGTTTTATCAATAATATAATTTCATGCTATGACCTATTTAGTTACAATAAGACCTGACATATAATATAATTTCTTAAATAATAAATAATTTCAACGATAACACATACATTTTATTTTTTTATTTGAAATTCTTGATCCTTTATGGATAGTTTTAATTTTTAGAGATGGTATTATATCTTACGTGAAGCCAGCGTGACATTTGACAATACTTTGAATCAGTCAGCTGCGTTCGAACTGTTTTAAAAACATCTGATCGATAGTAAACAAAGTGTAACCTCAAAATCAGTGAGCGATTCATAAATAATTTGTGCTTTATTTGCAAAATAATTATAATTTTATTGAATAATTTTCCTAGAAAAATATTCAGTACAGAACGGTACTCTTATCAAATATACAGTTACTGATAAGGAAGCTTTATCGCTCGGTCGCTAACTGTCCTTTAGCAAATTCTTTCATTTTAAAAGGTAATCACAATTTTTCTCTCTTTTCATGAGATCTATTTGAAAGATTCATCACACAAAAGCCCCCAGGATATTTTAAATAGGTAATTGGGAGACGAGTCGAAACAATGACTATTTGAAAAATCCGATATTGTGATGAATACACTATTTCATCTCCTTACTTCTACGAAAACTCCACACTTAACACTAAAAACAATATATCGTGCACTTTTGGCTACGAGAAAATAAATAATTGATTGTTCCTTCCATTGGATACAATCGAAATACAATAATTAATGAGGTCTCTTTGGATCCTTCATTAAAACAACTCCACAACTTCCATTCACGGGTGGCTTATGAGCAGACCCATAACTATAACAAATATACAAGATTTCACATATTACTTCTTAAGATTTGAACAGTATTTGCAACAAATATAGATTTTCATCATTTTTTCATGGTTATTACAAGTTTCGACTCTTTGGTTTGGCTTTTACATAAATTGGGTGAGAGTGTGATTTTACTTCGGTGACTTGACAATCGTCTACCGTTTGACTCGAGCAATTTCTTATTTGCGCTTAGTATGTTGCGTACAAACAGGGTTACACTTGAAATGGCTTTCTTGATTTTTATCAATGTTGGTTACAAATATTAAGTCTTTAAGATTATATTTATCAATTTGAATTACAATTCATGATCTTTTGATGCAACAGTAATAAATTTCACATTTGAAGGTAAGAATTTCATTTTCTTTGGAGTTTTTTAGAGATACATTCATATAACACAGAACATGCACATTTCGTGCAAATTAACATAAATATATATTTTTGGTTGCATTTTTTTTTATTTATAATTCCACATTAAATAACAGGTTACAATAATTAAATAACGATATTGCTTTGATTCTATACATTGACTCTAGGATTTCGTACACATTGGTTGGTGGGACGAAGAAAATTATCGAACAGGCGTTGGTTCTGAATAGATTTTTCTATTGATTCTGTATTTCGAGGTTAGATTTACACATTTTTTTTCAAATAAACTTTGTTTATTTTCTTTCCTCCTATTCACTACTAATTTCATGTTATTTCTAATTTATAATTATTTTCCGTGGATGCTATAATTCTTGTTTCTATTTTTCAGTTGTGCAGATGATACCAGGCGATTGTTCCGGTGATGACTCTGACACGAGGTGGATGGCTTGATCAGGTTGGTAAATTCTTAAAGTTGTTTTCAGTTTTATTTCTTGATTTAAAGTTGATTTCAATTTCTTCTTTTGAAGTGGATTGTTGTTTATTAGATGAGTTGAAATTGTTTATTGGTTAGGCTCTTCGGTAGGGTTTTACATTTATTACGTTTTCCCACCAGTGATTATTGGTGTTCTCGGAATCTTGAATCTTGACGGTGTTGTGTTGTGAAACGTCAGTCACTCGATGCGGTCCTGTGTAAAGATGGAAGAATTTTTTGGTTAACTTGCCTAGGGCATCTGAAGATTTATGTGCTTTTACCAGTACTTCATCTCCGACTTCATATTTGAATTTCTTTGTAGCCTTGTCATGGTATTTTTTCCTTTGTTTTGCGGATTTGTCTAACCTATTGCGAACTAGTTGGTATAAGTTTGGGTTAGGTTTATCCGGATTTGGAAACTTGATTAGGCTCTGAATAAATGATTCGTTTCTTGTGCCAAATATAATTTCGTGGGGAGTGTACCCGGTACTGTCACTTACACAGTTATTAATGCAGTGTTCTAGGAACGGTACATATTTGACCCATTGTTGATGACGGTGACTGCTATATGCCCTCATAAATCTTGAAATTTCTTTCATTTTTCTTTCCACTGGGTTTGCACTGGGAGTGTATGCCGAGACTCTTGACGTTTTAATGCCGGCTTGTTCTAAAATTTGTTTCCACTTGGCACTGCAAAAATAGGTTGCGTTATCTGACAATATGCGCTGCGGTTTACCAACTTCATTGGTCCATCTTTCGGTGATGCATCTGGCTAATTTTTCACCAGTGATTTTACCAATAGGGAAGAACATTGTATATTTTCGAGAACAAGCAGGTTAGGGCAAAAATAAAGCGTTTTTGGTGTATAGACTGAGGTAGTGGCCCATAGATGTCAGCTGATATTAATTCAAGTGGTTGTGAGGGTAAGATAGGTATCATTTCTCCTGCTATGTGAAAACGGTTATGCTTTGTTTTTTTTTTTGACAGATGTCGCAGGCTCTTATTAACTGTGTAACCTTTTTGTTCAATCCTTTGAAGTAACAACACGTTTTCAGGGCATGTATTGTTTTCTTTATACCAAAGTGACCAATTCGTTCATGTATTTCCAAAATTACGTCCTTTTCTAGGGTGTGTGGTATGACTAGATGCCAAAAATCGGAGTTTTTATTAGCCTTATAAAACAAATGGTCGTTGAACACAGTGTAGCGTTGTAGATACTGGTGCTCTTTTACTGGAGGGTTGGATAACTTGCGAATGAGATCTGTGATTTTGTTGTCCATTGATTGTGCGCTTTTAAATTTTTCAGATGTGAGGAGTTCGGTGTGCAGGAGCGGCGATATATTGAAGGGTAACGGCACTGGTTGATCTTCGGCTACATAGCATTGGAATGTCGTCTCATTTGCATAGGTGTCACTTCCTTCTCTGGACAAGAAATCAGCAGTTTGATTTCGTTTACCTGGCAGGTGAGTGAGTTCTAGATCAAATTCTTGTAATAACAGAAACCATCTAGACAGTCGGTTGTTGGTTAGCTTGGCTGTTTTGAAGAAAGTCAGGGCCTTATGGTCTGTGTTAACAAAAATCTTTTGGCCTAACAACAACGTTCTATATTTCTTGCATACTTCGACAATGCTTAGTAGTTCTTTTTCCGTGACTGTGTACTTCTTCTGGGCTGCATTCATAGTTTTGCTAAAAAATGCTATGACTCCTTTTTCTCCTTTCTCATCATATTGAAAAATTTCCGCACCTAAGGCGTAATCCGATGCGTCAACATTTATATGAAAAGGTTGGTTGAGATTTGGATGATTCAATATAACAGCTTTCAAAAAAGCATCCTTCAACTGGTTGAAAATTTCATCTTCCTTGAGCCCCCATATCCATGGTTTAGAGGATGATAAAACATGACTCAGTTGTGCCGTATAATGAGACATCTGTTTGTTAAAGCGACGATAGAATTGTAGGAAACCAATAAAACGTTGAAGCTGTTTACGACTTGATGGAGATGGAAAGTTTTTTATAGCTGCTAATTTGTCAATGTCCTGCATGATACCTTTATCAGTTATGATGTGCCCGAGGTATTTAACTTTCTTGGCAAAAAATTCACATTTTGATAATTTTAACTTCATACCACATTTTATTAGTCTACCGAATACTACATCAAGGTGTTGAATATGCTCTGCCACACTCTGTGATGAAATAATTGCATCATCAACGTAAAGAGCACAAAAATCTGAAATGTCTTCACCAATTGATTGTCTTAGGCAGCGTATAAATATAGCCATTGCATTTCTGATCCCAAAGGCAAGTCGGGTGAACCTGAGATTTCGGTTGTTTACCTTGGATTATTTCGACTGGCGGGGGTGATGGATCAGTATTTTTACTTGGCGGTTGTTCTTCTGCTAATTGATTATCATTTCTCTCCGTGTGTAGACAGGTGATGGACGACTGTGGTGGGTGATTTCCATATAGTCAGATTTTCTGCGGCGTTGATGACCCTTGTGTTTTCTCAGCCATATCCGATTTTCTTCCCTGATTTTCATTGGGCGTCGTTTGATGCTGATTTGCGCTCGCATTTCCCATCCGGTTATAGTTGTTGTTCCGGCTATGCGCGGCGTTGTTGGAGTATTGGTTACGGTGTTGGTTTATACAGTCTCGTCCGTCATGGTAGTACGCGTTTCTCCGGTTAGTATCCGACTGCTGGTTGTGGTTCTGGAAATTCCTCCTACTTTCTGGTTGGTTTTCTTTATTTAGTCGCTGTTGAAAATTTGTGTTGCGATCCTGGTTATTTGCAGAATTAAAGGGACGACGGGCGTTAGAAAAGGGAGAAGTATTTTGTTGGGGTTGATGATCTTGATGCGGATGCTCTTGTCGCACAGTGAAGTTGTAATCTTCGCGATGTACCGCTTGGATTTCATGGAGATGATTTTCCAATTCTTTGATGGTCTTAACATGACTAGTCGCTAGTGCCATCTGTACGGGGTAAGGCAGTTTCCGGATAATAATCTGAGTAAGTGCTGATTCGGCGAAAGGTGTGTCTAGTTGTGAATTTTGGTATCTGATGTTTGATACGAAGGCGGTGCATGTCTGGCCATTTCGAGGTGAATATTTGCAAGATACGATGTCAGATAGTATAACTCGCTGTCGATCTTGTCCCCAATATTGCTCTAGGAAAGCATCTATGAATTCGGACAGACTATTAAATTCGGCGGCACGTCCGTGAAGGAAAAGTAATGGTTCTCCAGACAACAGAGTAAACAATTTGAATTTCCATATGGGCCAGGGTGTGGGAGTAAGTTCTTGAACAGATCTCAGTTGTTCGACGAAGGGTTTTGGGGGCATAGACGCTGGAGTGTCATCAAAATGTCCTAGGTTTTGGAAAATTGTGGTGGTGTTGTACGACTCGGAGGGCGGTGACAGTTCTAGATTGGCTCGAGAGTGACTTATGCGGGTTTCCATCTGAGTGATTCGGGTATCCGTCTGCTCAAATCTTTTTCGGACCTCGGCATCAACACTCTTCCTTTGCTCGGCGGCAGTATCACATCGTCTATGCAGGTCGCTGTATTGTATAGCCAAGCTGTCCACCTGAGAGCTGATAGTGGTCTGCTTTTCACTCAGGGTGCTAACATGGCTCTTCAAATTTGTTATATTGGTCGTAACCGGTTCAAGTCGCCCTTCTACTTGCCGTATAATGTCCTCGTGTTCATTTTGACATGTAGAGATATGTTCATTGAGTTTGGCTTGCACGCTCTGAGTTATCTGCTCTCCTGCTTTGGTGCAATGCTGTTTGGCTTGCTCAACTACTTTCTCTTTCAGAGTTTCCATCTCCACGCGTATGTGTTCTTTTAAGGTGACCTCGACGTTGACTACCTTCGTATGCATATCTTGTGATATCTGATCCAATCGGTTATTTGTTTCTGCAATGGATTTATCTAGACGCTCAGTTAATTTTTTGATGGTTTTATCTGTGTCACGGAATGCTCCATCCATCCGCTGACTCAATTTCTTCAAACCCTGTTCATTTACCTTCTTTGCTTCTTGAACTTCCCTTTTTAATTCTTCCTTTGTTTGTTTGTTGTCTTCTTTTAATTCTTCCTTTGTTTGATCGCTTTTTTCATTTAAGTTTTTTATTTCTGTATTTGTTTTATTTATTGCTTCATTGGTTTTCCTTATTTCTTTCAGGATGAGGGTCCAGTCAACGGCGGGAGTGGGTGCATGGTTATCGGTTAGCCGCTGGTTTTTTATCCGAGCAACGGTGCGAGAAATGGGAGTTCCTGTTTCTGAGACGTCATCGACTGAGTGCTCTTCTGATGTTTCATCCTCCGGCTCTTGGGCTACCAACGTATCCTCCACCAGAATGCAGCTCTCCTCCACCTGCGTCGAAGATAAATCATCCAGTACATTGGGATGGAAATCGGCGGATGCGGCGGCAGATGCGGATGGCGGCGAACAATCGGGTGAGATGTCTTCGGTGTCCGACAGACTTGGATTGACCTGGTCGTTTCCTGCCATAGTTTGCAGAAAAATAGCGCAACGAAAGTGTGCAGTGAATAAACGTGAAAGTGTTGTGATATACAAAATAATTAATAAGAAATCCAATAGAAATTGTGATAGCTTCGTAGTGAGTGAAATACAGAAAAAGTGGTTTAGCAATGTGTTCAGTGATAAAATGAGTCAAGTTAGCAATATCGTTAACATAAAAATGACAAGAACATACAGGATACACAGTGAACACTTATGCGGTAATACAGGTACACCTCTTATAATTTATTATTACTATTATTATAAATATCTTACTTTTATAATTTCTTGCCGCAATTCAATATATAGGCTAGTGTTCTTTGCAAATTTTTATATAAAAGGGGCAGTGTTTTGTTTGAATTATTCCGCAATATATCCGTGATTTAATTTTACTTCCCTCTTTATGTTTTAAAAACTTTTAAAAATGTAAATAACTTCAATCCTCTTTTCTGTAAATATTTATAAATTGTTTCAATATAGACCTAATATTCTTCAAATAATATGACCTTTCTTATGATATCTCTTATACCTATGACTTATAGTATGACCAATTTTCGAATAACACGATAATAAAATTCTGAGTTCGATTTTTTCTCTAAAAATTCATCAATCGATAAATTTCTTTTCCGTTCAAAAATTGGGTATGGTACTTCTTGTTATTTTATATAACAGTGAACAGTAAATATTAAATTCGAAAAAATTCACAACCATGAATTTTTCAAAAATTTTCTCGTTGTCAGCGCTATAGTATACTGAGCAACTAAATAATCCTCGCAGTCGATTATCCACCTCTTCAATGCCTATCACTGTTGGGCGCCAAATCATGTGGTGCGTTTTTTAACGGCTTCACACATGTAGGGTGAATCTTGTACTGAGTCAATGGTGTAGAGGCTATAAATTTTGCAATGCGTGTGTGGACGTTGAGTGAACACCAGACTGATTGATTCACTACAAGATTCATACAATTGTCAGAATCGCGGGAGGCCTAAACGCTCGCTCACCCTTGATTCTTCTAATGACAGATTGTATAATGATGAAATTTTTATAAGTAGTGTAGCGGACGCTAAACACTGAATACGGATACCTTAAAATTATTACCTGTGAAGAATGAGCATACAAAATCATACAGGTCGAGCAAAAATCCCGATGTAGATAATTTACGGGACTGCGTCTCTAATAAGTTCTGAAGGATTAAAATACGGTATTTGAACCAAATATCGTTCAGAATATATTTCGAGAACAGAGTCTTGTCGGGTTTTAAGCTCTATTGTAGGAATTTATATGATCTATGGCTGCCTCTGCTGTACAATTGATGCATTCGTTCCTAAGTCGAGGTAGGTAACAGATAAAAGATGATGTATGAGCAGGTAAGGACAAAGAATAAATATCTCGATCTGACCCCACTCGCTACATCCACTTAGACCTGTTCCAATATCCAGCTTGATTCAATTATTCCAATGATCGTATTCGATCGGTTCTTGATGATATAGAACGTATCAGACACAATAATTGACAGGCTTAAGAAATAATCGAACTCAGAAAGCGAATTAACAAAACTGAAATATATTATAATAAAATATGTAATCATACAGTGCAGATTCAGAATTTGATTTACAGGTTGATAATAATTTAGCATTAATAGAATAGTTAAAAATTTTCTTGTGCTTGCATGATACCATGCGTGATTCAACAGAATTTTACAATTGATAAAATTGAACAGTTTTGAAAAAATAGTGAAAAAAAATGAATTACAAAATATATTTTAAAGTTGCTCGGGGTCGTGGTTCAGGCAGCGGAGGATAGTTAATCAACTACAAATTCTTAGAAATTAAATATGAATAAATTTTAGGCTCTTAATAACTAAAAGCGCTTGTCGGCGTGGCCAATAATTTAACGAAGAAAAATTTATGTTTTTCTGCACTGAAATATTTTCGAAGCGTAGATTGGGACCCCTTTTAAAACTTATAACTCACGTGAATTTCCTTGGCGGTCGTGGTTTTCTTCTTTAGGTCAAAAATCGTTTGATCGGCAGCAATCCAGGCTTCGGTTTCAGCACGTGGGGAATTTTAATTTAATATTTCCTTCACCAAATTAATTAAGGGATAATTTACTTTAAACTTTTAAATTTATCGATTGATGAAAAACAGAAATTTACAAATAACAAATAAATTGGCCTAAAATATCGGCTCACAAATAGAACATTTAAAATCGAACAAGAAATTTTCACAAATAGGTCTTTGGTAACTATAAAAAGAGATCTGCACGGTGAGGATTTCAAAAGGGAAGTGCTGTCTTTTCTCTAAGCTTCTAGGCTAGACCTTGCTTCTCAGAATCTCGATGTAATAATTTGCATAAAAATTTGCCATTGGTAGAACGCTTGTGACGTAAACATGACGTCAGTGGCAAGCAGTATAATACAATTCCTTTAATTACAATAATAATTTAATTTATGTAATTCCTAAAATTGCTTAATCTTCTAGACATAGTTCCTCTCATACAATGTACATGTGCTAGTGTAACTGATAAGGCAGGGTTGTTGTCTGATAATAGATTAACATGTGTTGCTTTCAAACGATCACCTTCTCGGTGCTATTTCTATGCACTGTGATTGGCTTAGACCTGCCAAAGAGATTTAATTACCATGTGGTTCAGTTGAATTAAATCATTAATAAATTAATATTCTTATACAATTTTTATTAGGTTTGAGACTGTTATAATTAATTTCTGTCGTTTTATCAATAATATAATTTCATGCTATGACCTATTTAGTTACAATAAGACCTGACATATAATATAATTTCTTAAATAATAAATAATTTCAACGATAACACATACATTTTATTTTTTTATTTGAAATTCTTGATCCTTTATGGATAGTTTTAATTTTTAGAGATGGTATTATATCTTACGTGAAGCCAGCGTGACATTTGACAATACTTTGAATCAGTCAGCTGCGTTCGAACTGTTTTAAAAACATCTGATCGATAGTAAACAAAGTGTAACCTCAAAATCAGTGAGCGATTCATAAATAATTTGTGCTTTATTTGCAAAATAATTATAATTTTATTGAATAATTTTCCTAGAAAAATATTCAGTACAGAACGGTACTCATATCAAATATACAGTTACTGATAAGTAAGCTTTATCGCTCGGTCGCTAACTGTCCTTTAGCAAATTCTTTCATTTTAAAAGGTAATCACAATTTTTCTCTCTTTTCATGAGATCTATTTGAAAGATTCATCACAGTACTCAAGAGGATTCTTCTGATTCGTGCTCTTCCTTAAATTTTACTTTTGACAATATTAAACTATATCTTCTATCTTATTACATGCTTACATCCTCAATCCTCGCTACAGAGCCTCCTAAAAATGTCATCACCTTCATAGTAAATAGGCAACAATATTTGGTAGTGATTCTCTAATTATTTTGAAAACTTTGTGAGTGTTGGCGTATTATTCTAGAATATCGGGGGACCGAGTTTCGTTCTTGAGTGTAAAAGCATGGAACATTTGTAACGAAAGATCGAATTTATAGTTTATATTTATTTATTCATTTTCTTAGTCGTACAATTATTTTCACAGTTATATGAGGAGGCACAACAGGCTTATGCCCAAAACTGTCCATTTTCAAATTCATACTACAGTCCAAATCAAAATCTAGGTTAAGCTAATATCACTCATCAAAATAACAATTTATCCACACTTCAAAAAGCAAACACATCATCAATTACAAATAGATATACTATGAATTAGATTTAGAATGATATACTATGTTTGCTACAATATTTGTTAATATACTATGTACTATTCTACACTAACTGCATCTAGTTACTATTTTGGACTTTCTGAAGTAAACATGTTTTCTAAAAAAAAGAGAAATAAACGAAAATAATACGTAAGATTTTCTTGCTGAATTTTTCTTCTAGTGAGATCAGCTGGATGATCCCACACATGCTGTCGTTCACTCTCTTCCATTACGATATCGACAGACGACAAAATTTCCAGCTGTATTTGCAAGGACGCATTTATCATTTTAAAGTCCTTCAGAGAGTTATCCCAGGGTTGAGACCTAGTGCAATCGAATCTTCATATCATAAACCTACTTTGTTCCAAATTTCGTGAGAATCATTGGAGTCGTTTTCGAGATCCGGTCACACACACACACACACATATATATATATATATATATATATATATATATTATATATATATATATATATATATATATATATATATACACTATGTATATATATATATACTATATATATATATATTGTAAAGCTTTTCCTGGGGGAGTCACTCTCACCTCCAAGGATAAGTCGATACACATATAAAGAATCAGATGTGGAATGTAAATAGTCCCACGTTACTGGCCAAATCATGTAGTGCTGTATCTAAATGCTTCACGTTGGGCCGGCAAATCATGTAAAGCGGTTTTTTACTCGCCTCACATACGTAGAGTGAATCTTGCACTGAATCACCAGTGTCGAGGTTATAAATTTTGTAACTGCGTGCGTGAACGCTAAGTATACACCAGACTGATTGGTTCACTACAAGATTCAATACAATTGTCGGAATCGCAGGAGGCCTAAACACTCGCTCACCCTTGATTCTTCTTATGACAGATTGTATGGTGATGAAATTTTTATAAGTAGTGTAGCAGTCGCTAAACACTGAATATTGAAGTCTTAAAACTATTACCTGTGATGAAGGAGCATACAAAATCATACAGGTCGAGCAAAAATCCCGATGTAGATAATTTATGGGACTGCGTCTCTAATAAGTTCTGAAGGATTAAAATATGGTACTTGGACCAGATATCGTTCAGAATATACTTCGAGAACAGAGTCTTGTCGGGTTTTAAGCTCTATTGTAGGAAATTATATGATCTCCGGCTGCATCTGCTGTACAGTTGATGTATTCGCTCCTAAGTCGAGGTTGGTAACAGATAAAAGCTGATATATGAGCAGGTAAGGACAGAGAATAAATATCTCGATCTGACCCCACACAATACATCCACCTAGACCTGTTCCAATATCCAGCTTAATTCAATTATTTCAATGATCGTATTCGATCGGCTCTTGATAATATAGAATGTATCAGACACAATAATTGACAGGCTTAAGAAATAATCGAACTCAGAAGACGAATTAACAAAATTGAAATATATTATAATAAAATATATGATTTCACAGTGCAGATTCAGAGTTTGTTTTACAGATTGAAAGTGATTTAACATTAACAAAGATGATTAGCAATTTTCTTGCATTTGCATGACACCATGCATGATTCGACAGAATTTTACAATTGATAAAATTTAACAGTTTGTGAAAAATGGTGAAAATAAATTATAAAATATTTTTAAAATGCTCGGGGTCGTGGTTCTGGCAGCGGAGGATAGTTAATCAACTACAAGTTCTTATAAATTCTATATTGAATAAATTCTAGGCTCTTAATAACTAATAAGCGCTTGTCGGCATGGCCAATAATTTAACGAAGAAAAATTTATATTTTTCTGCACTGTAATATTTTTCGAAGCGTGGATTGGGGCCCCTTCAAATTTTACAACTCACGTGAAACTTCTTGGCGGTCGTGGTTTTCTTCTTTAGATCAAAATCGTTTGATCGGCAGCGGGTCCAGGTTCGGTCTCAGCACGTGTGGAATTTTGATTTAATATCTCCTTCACCAAATTAATTAAGGGATAATTTAAATTTAAACTTTTGATCTATCGATTGATGAAAATAGATTTACAAATAACAATTAGAATAGCCTAAAATATTGGCTCACAAATAAAACATATAAAATCGAACGAAAATCTTACGAATAGGTCTTGGTAACTTTAATGAGGTCTGAACGGTGAGGATTTCAAAAGGGAAGTGAAGTCTTTTTCTCAGCTTCTTGGCTAGAACTTTCTTTCTGAGAATCTCGGTGTAATTAATTTGCATGAAAATTTGCCATTGGTAGAACGATTATGACGTAGACATGACGTCAGTGGCAAGCAATAGAATATAATTCCTTTAATTACAATAATAACTCAATTTGTATAATTCTTAAAACTGCTTAATTTTCTAGACATAGTTCCTCTTATACAATGTACATGTGCTAGCGTATATGATAAGGCAGGTTTGTTGTCTGATAGCAGATTAACATATGTTGTTTTCAAACGATCACCTTTTTGGTGCTATTTCTATGCACTATGATTGGCTTAGGCTTGCCAAAGAGATTCAATCACCATGTGGTTCATTTGAAACAATAATTAATTATTTAATATTCTTATACAATTTTTATTATGTTTGAGACTGTTATAATTAATTTCTGCTGTTTTTATCAATAATATAATGTTCATGCTATGACCTAGTTAGTTACAATAATACTTGACATTATGATATAATTTTTTAAGTAATAAATAATTTCAACAATAATACATACATTTTATTTTTTATTCGAAATTCTTGGTCCTTTATTGATAGTTTTCTTACTTTTTAGAAATAATATTATAGCTTGCATGAATCTGGCATGACATTTTACAATATGTTGAATCAGTCAGCTGTGTTTGAGCTGCTTTAAAACATCTGATCAATAGTAAACAAAGTGTAACCTCAAAATTCAATGAGCAATTCACAAATGGTTCGTGCTCAATTTGCAGAATAATTATAATTTTATTAAATAATTCTCTAGAAAATATGCAGTACAGAACGGTACTCTTATCTAATATACAGTTACTGATAAGGAAGCTTTATCGCTCGGTCGCTAACTATTCCTTTAGCAAATTCTTTCATTTTAAAAGGGTAATCACAATTTTTCTCTCTTCTCATGAGGTCTATTTAAAAAATTCATCACAATATATATACATAAAAACAGAAATTGCTCGTTTAATAGTATAGGATTTTGTATGAGCACTTCTTGATATTCTATTGTCATGATTGTTATCTTGTTGTGAGTGTAAATATGATGGAAATGGGATTGGGGAGGAAGAATATACTTATTATTAATCTTTTTCCAAGTTATATATCATACATGAATAATCAATTTGGTCTTTGATAATCGAGTAAATTGGTGATAGTCTTCTCGTGTGGACAAATTAACTGTCAACTCAAACTAATAATGAATGATATTTAACGTTTTCTTTGTTGAGAGTCAATGGCCTCACGGACTAGTAGTAGCATTCGCAATCAATTTAATCGACTTAATATTCGAATAATTGAAAATAGACATTGAACTCATACGCACCTGCTTAGTTTATCTCGAAGCAAAAGCGTAGGAAGCTGGTATTCGAATTAACTTTGGATTATCCGTTCCGCCACCCTTTTCAAATATCCATCTGATCAGAGATCGGATGAGGGAGTGATACAGAAAACAATATTGTCGTATCAGAATAGCGCGAATTGGAGAGATGATTTGAATTACGGAGTATTAAAGGAAGGCGCAACCTATTGAAGGAAGAGAGTTTATTGAATTGGGCATTGAACCCCTCTCCCCTGCAGGTCATCATTGAATCATTGCAAGTTGGAAGCACAGACACCTTACTGTGACAAAGCCTCTGACCCTTGTCTCAGGCAAGGGAGATGACAATGGCTTGGGAGGGAGCGAGCTGCAAGTGTTGATCCGTTTCTAATTAAATTTATCAATTTTATGCGTGAGCATTGTCACGCTGTTATGGTCCTTCCAGTTGTATCGTCACTGTCTGCGTGATAATGTTCATAATAACTGGAGCTAAAGTTCCGAGAGCTCTAGCAAGGCGAGAGGGTGGAGGAGGTGTTGAAGGATAGAAATCGTTCTCAAGGGTGGCAGTAGCTAATAACTTGCTTCATCATTTTGCAGCTTCCTCAAGCTCTTTCTCTTCATCTCTATCATCTCTCACTCGTTCCCTCTCATCAAAAGGACAAACTGGTGACAAATGCGCTGCACGCTATCGGCAATCGGCAGCTCCCATTCGACAACAATGTCGCTCTATTGTGCTCCAAGTCACGTCCCAACACCTTTCCAACATGTATTTAATAACGCTCGTCACCCAGTAACTCATGCTCTTTTTCACTCTCGCCATCTACAGTTCTCTCTCCCACCTTCACCCTTAATCATTCAAAGCCTCTCAGTCGAACTTGTTCGATCGGTATGACTTTCTGGGTAGGATGAGTCGATTATGAATAGACCACCCCACTTCTCAATTAAAAGCTTGTATTCAAGATTGATTCTGTTGCTGGAAGATACAGACTAAAATGTTATGAAGATACAGCTCATGAACAAAATCTTGAATGAGTCTTGAATTGTTCCTTGAATAAGAAGCCTCATTTTCATAAGTTTGTTTCTCAAACTCAATAATATTGATTTACAGTCTTGGTATTTTTCATATTCCTATTCAAATATTTCAGTTGTATGCATCAATTCAATTTCGATGTGTTGTAAGATGAATGGATAATTTATTGCATGATGAATTTTATTAATTGTGTCAGACCTTACGACCTAGTTGATATTCTAGTTCTCATCCTACATTGAATTTGATAATAGAATAGCCTAAAATAGTCATAATAGAATTAGGGACAATTTATAACAGAAGTCGAATTTTTCATTTCCGGAACGTGGAAATTCCTCCAACTTCTAATGTAAAGATGGTAGTTGAGAATAAAATACAAAAAATAAACCTTATTTGAACTTTGTGGAGGGAAACACCCGCTTTTCTCCTGCTATAGATCAATACTCTCCACAAGAACTATTATCCATATACACAAGAAGGAGAGAGTAGTAGTTATTCTACTAATAAGATACACAGTTGAATAATTTTGTTGAGGTAGCATTTCTAATACATTTCACCCCATGCCGAATTCAATCTGCTAATATTAAAGTGTCAAAGGTGTTTCAAAAGGCACCCTACGTTTTGTAAACAGTATCAAGCCCTTGATCCTTTGTCGAAAGGGTTTTGATGACACTGATCTGAAAATTGATGGCTTCTATAAGCCTTTCCTACGAAAGGGCAGGGCGTTCCATGCAACTTCCTACTAGAAATAATTGACACTTGCTATCGTAATCCGGTTACTAGTTCTCAGGCGTGAACCTATAATTACATCAGTACTCTTTTTGGCGAACACATTGCGAGCCGGTTGGCTTCCGGATTTATAGTAGCACACATATTAAGAAGTATACTGTTATCAACGACTTTGTGGAGAGGTAACCTCTAGGTATTGCTACTTCATACGAATTCAAGATTCTAAAACTTGTTTCTGTTGAATAGAGCTTGATCTGTGACATGTAACTGCTAAGAGTCCAACATAGAAATTGGAATAAAATTAACATAGTGAGTAGGTTTTTAATTTTGTATTCAAATTTTTCAAATAAGTGCAATATATCTTAAGTTTCTAATTTATTGTGATACATTCTGCGATTCATTCAGTTTAGAGTATAACATCAACCTTCAAAATCTTCAAATCATTATTCCTGGACCGAAAATCAAGTGACGAAGCAGTGTGTGATTACATAACCTTAAGGTTTGGGCAACATTAACATTTTATCAAAATTTTTGGAGAGAAATAGTCCAGGCTCAGCCTAGTTTTTCCTCTAATGTCATAATTGTATTATGATCATAGTGTTTTATACAATAAATGAAAAAAACGAATTAATAAATAGAAGACTAACATCATATGACCCTGCCACCCTCAAGCTCTAAGAAGCCCTTGATCGAAATGCTGAATTGCTTATATCTAAAGTGATGAGATTTATATGTTTTAATGATTGAACAGTATTATAAATTGCTTGTAATTCTATATTGATAACAAATCATTCATCCTTTGGTAGATGGGAGAGTATTTACCCAAGTTGAGTGAAGACTTATGCCCGGCTTCAACTTCGGTAGACATTTGAACTTTGGCAAATCAGATACGGTTTACAAACACACGGTTCACAAAGAGTGCACTGCAGCGTAATAAGATTCATATGACTATAGTTGTTATTATCGATATTTGCGGTGCACACTACTAAAGCGTACTCTGCTTGACCATGATCAAAAGAGTTTAGTCCATGTCTTGACCGAGCTTGGTAGAACCGGGCATTAGAGTGAGTAGCATGTCATTTTATATAATGCAGTATGCTTATAAGAGGGTTTGAAAAACAATTTCTCTTAAGCTTTATTATTGAATTTCATACGAGATCCTCAAATGGATTTATTTCAATGGACTGTGTTTATTGCTGATAGAATCCGTTTATTGATAGAATCCATCACATAAGAAAGATTGCGATATGTTTCTTATAATAATTTAAAACTGTCATACATTAGGCATCAGATCCTGATAAACGTTGATTGGCCAAATGGTAGTGGTGTATGATAGTATAATAATTGACAAATTGGTATAGTTAGATGGACTGACCTACGTCATAGCTTGAGCTGGACATCACACAATTAAAATTTTTTATATATTTTTTGATCAAAAAAGGAGACTGAAGTTGATATCTTTTCGTTTTGATTGTTTAAATAAACGGACAACTGTTTCATATCTACAAACTTATTAACCCTCCATCTGCATTACAACCCTGCTCAAGTCATGAGTGCAATATAATCGGAGTACTTTGTATTCGGTATCTTCTCTCAATGATTTATATTCTACCTCATGATGATAATGACGTCATATCAAAGATTTTTATCAACCCTAGACTTTGGCTAAAGCCTGATTAAACGTTATCCAGCTGGTACATTCAAAATGTCTGCTATCATCAGCATTTCCTTGATGAGATGATGATGATCTAGGGTATAATTTTGCGTCAAGAACCACAATAACTGGTCTATTTTATTTTCTATACTCACATGATATAAATCATTCTCACCTTTTCGCGTGATAATATTATTCTCAGTCAACACGATTTTCAAAGATTTTCAGCGGTCTTAGCCTAGTCTGTCAATGATTCATCTAACAGCAATTGAGAACAGACTAGTGATGTATATAGCCATAATAAGTCACAGACGTCTTCACGCACAATAAAGACTAAACTATGAAGTCAATCCTCAGGTTTTTTTGTATGATTATAGACTCGGAGTGATTGTAGAGATTGTGGAGGCTCATTAGTATTTCTATGAAGAATCAAACCTTTTTGCAATAAATTAGCTCTGTAATGATAAGGAAACCCTCAATCAAGGTATCGAAAGAGGTTATTAGTGCGGTAGAAATAGATTTTGTTGTCCAATCATAGCTTATTATCAGTGATTTGAATCAGGGAGGAAATCACTCCATGCAATGACTGCTATTTTTGTAGGACACTGGAAAGCTTTGTAACATTATTTAACAACGGATTGTAGTGATATTATTCCCTCAGTTGATACTCAGTCCAAGTCCCAGCTTATTTTATCCTTTGGGGCTCACTTTAGCCCCAATGTTCTTAAGTGGTCAGAAAACTGGAAAGCCTCGAAAGAACTACATGTCAGTTAAACGCTATACATTGTGAAAACCCAAATTTATTTTCCATTCCAATAAGTACATCGTGCATTCCAATATGAAGGTGAGTTTCAAAGCTGAGAATGAAAACTCAAATTCTATTCTTATCCTATTCATACAGATCTTATCAAATTTATAATTAAGAGAATTTATACGAATGAGTAGGGCCAAATGTCTGTTTCAACTGATTACGGTGGTTCGGAACCCACCTACATCTGAGGGTCCACTCATCACTCATCATCATCCGTCCAATTACGCACGACATAGCCTGGAGTTCATGTGGGCTTAATTCTCAGCAGAATAAAAAACTGACAATGATTGTGGATTACATTAACCAAGACCATTGTTATTAACCCAACAGTTCTGTTGGAGGTATTAAGGAGGTAAACATATCAAAAGTCTCCACCCTTACTCCCTGTGCTAAGTGATTAGGGGTGGTTCAAAGGTACCATTTTGGTTTCTCGCACATAAATCAAACGCTATGCATCCTACAGACATGACTATTCAATACAAAATTTAAGCTTACATATTTTCTTACAATATTGATCTCACAACTTTTCCTATATCTCCTTTATTTTTTGAGATATCCGCTCTTAAAGGTGTGACATTTTTTTTAAAGGCACTTTTTCCTTCAAGTCTCCATCCAATCAAAATGGATTTTTCCGATCAAATTCAAAAAGTTATAAGAGCAAAAATAGCAAAAAATT
Source organism: Nilaparvata lugens (assembly GCF_014356525.2). NCBI lineage: Eukaryota > Metazoa > Arthropoda > Insecta > Hemiptera > Delphacidae > Nilaparvata > Nilaparvata lugens. The sequence goes on along the minus strand of NC_052505.1, from coordinate 67,846,613 downwards.
AAAGGAAAATGTGCTTCTTTCAAAAATGTCACACCTTCAAGCGCGGATATCTCGAAAAGTAAAGGAGATATTGAAAAGTTATGGGATCAAAATTGTAGGAAATTATATGAGCTTAAATTTTGTATTGGTTAGTAAAGCCAGTGGAATTCATAGGTTTCGAGTTATATGCAAGAAACCAAGAAATGGTACCTTTTAACCACCCTCATCCCCTTAGCACAGGGGACGTTTGATATGTTTTTCTCCCTACTATCCTGAACAAAACTGTAGGGTCTTCCAAATTGTCTTCCAAACATTTTTCTCTATACCCTTTTTCGAGCATTCATTGCCTGGACTAAATGGTCAGTTCATCATATACGAATTTAGTGGTTTTCCCGAATAGAGATTGATTCTGTTTGTTGCAATTTAGCATTGCTGGGAACTCATATGTCTAAATAGAGAGCAGGATTCTACTTTTCAATATGAATCTGAATATTTTCATGATTCATGAATAATTCAACACAGTGATCAAAAATAACTTCCAGTATTGGTGTAATTTTGCTATAGTGGTTGGGATAACTAATTTTTATACTCATTTCTGTGATGTACTGAATGTATGAAAACGTGAAAGTTCAAATTCAAATTCAAATTCATTTATTTGCCATAAAATAATACAGATTGATAAAATAAATATTCTAGCTTACAAAATGGCACTACCGGCAAAGAAAACTTGTGCGCCGGCAGTGAGTTCGAACAACTAGGTACAACAAACATGTCAATAGAAAGAAAAAGAGCTTATTCAAACCACTAGAATAAATAAAATTATGGAAACCAGGTCACATCTCAATACTTACAAACGATAAGACAAAAGTAACAAAATCACAAGCAAGTGACAAACTCAAAAAGACCAATTATTCAAGGAAGCCATGACAATAATATTTTCTTAAATTTATAACATAAGAATGGAACACTACATAATGGATATAGATAACTTAAAATAAACATTTATCCTAATCCAATCCAGTATAAGATTCATTATAGATTTTGTAATTCTATTAATAATGAAATTAGTTGGGACTTTATTTATAAACGAGTAACACTGATATTCAAACTGACGTCTACATACACTTAAGCTGGTAAAGTCAATATCAAATTGTAATGGATTGGAGGGACGCAAATTATATGGATTATTCCTCAAGTTGAATGTATCACTATTCTTATTAATGAATAATATGATTCTTTTAACATATGTTTGCCTTACTGTAAGCACTTGGAATTCTTGAAAAAGAAGTCTACTAGGGTACAATCTTGGCCTGTATAATGCAGCTCTGATAAGGTGTTTCTGTAATGTGAATAATTTGTTCATATGGATATCATAAGCAGCCCCCCATATCTCAATTCCATATTGGAAAAATGATTGCGCATAAGCATAATAAATCTTTTTCATTATTACCATATCAGCTATTAGACTTAGTTTATAAAACTTATAAATTAGATACTTGAGCCGTCTGCACATATATTCAGTATGAGTATCCCATTTATATGATCATCCATCATTATACCCAAATATTTTAATGATTTCACCTTTTCAATACAAGGGCAATCACAATACACATGATTTAACAAAGCATGAAAATGCATTTGTAGAGAAAAGGTTTGTACTGGTTGACCTATTTTAGTAGGAGAAAAAGTCATGAATTTAGTCTTCTTCAGGTTCATGGTACGAACATGTCTATCAAACCATGATTCTAAAGCCCTCATTTGCATTGTTATATACATCCCCCCATGACACACCAGAAAAAACAAGAGCCGTGTCATCAGCAAATGAAATTACTCTGCAGTTAGGTATTTTCAGATTCAGAAGGTCATTAACATAAATCAAAAAGAGCAATGGTGAGAGGACTGTGCCTTGAGGAAGACCAAATACAGAAAGATTTTTCAAACTTGTTTTACCATTAATTGTCAAATATTGAGAGCTATCCGATAGATAACTCGCAAACAGATCATTTGCTATGCCCCTAACTCCACCATCATGTAATTTTTGCGATAGTATTCTGTGTGGTATGGAATCAAACGCCTTTGCAAGGTCTAAAAAAACTGATAGTGTTTTATGCTTGGATTCAAAATTGTTATTTATGATGTTAGTTAAGTGGAGAACAGCATCAGTGGTAGACTTACCAGATTGAAACCCATATTGATTACTATGAATGAATTCTATTTTATCTAGAAAACAAAGTAATCTAATTTTGATCAACTTTTCAAATATTTTTGAAAAACTACTTTAAAGACTTATAGGTCTAGAATATCCGGGTAGTGTATGATCACCAGCTATCACTTTTGCAATTTTGAACCTTTTTGGGAAGTAGCCTGATAGAAAACATTTATTAATTATATATTCCAACGGTTTAACTATGAACTAAGAATTTTTTTTTAAGAACACCCCTGACATACCATCAACACCAGTTGCTGCATTGTTTTTCAAAGATTTTATCACATCAAGTATTTCAGTGCTGTTAGTTGGGTTGAAAAAAATGCCGTTATTAGGACTGGGGGATAATGAGTCAGGTATTTCAATATTATGGATATCATCCAGGATTTGACTCGCATATTTTCCACCAATTCTTGTGGAATGATCATTCAAAAAATCTGGATCTATATTTGGCTGAACGTGTTTTTTATCTATATCAAGCATTTAATTAATACAATCCCATGTCTTTCTAGAGTTGTTTTCACTATTTTCCAGTTTCAGCTTGAAATAAACTGATTTAGCCTTTTTTATTGTATTATTTAATACATTTCGATACGATATATAATCCTCTTTCAATTTTATATTAAAAGGTTGTTTACTGAGTTTCCTATTCATATTGTCTCTCTTTCTTATAGATTCAACTGAACTCTTAGTAATCCATTTTTTCAACGGTTTCATTTGGTGGGGAATTTTGACAATAAAAGAATGCTTCTCGATATAGTAAGTCAACCTGTTAATGAATGTGTCAACCAGGGAATCAATATCATCAGCACCGCTGTAAATATCTTCCCATGACAGTATCTTGTTTTAAAAATACATTTCATATTAGAAATGAAGATTAGTTATTATTGATTTATTCTTCCATTCCAGGGAAATACTGCGGAAATGAGCACTGCGATTAGAAAGTTCCTTTCATACTTGCAGAGCACTGGTCTCTATTCTCCGAAAAAATTTATTCTCAGAGGAAAAATCTCATTCTCCATTTTAACCATAACAGTGTTGGAGATAATCGTTGCTACTGCTTTCTGTTGGAGAGAATGGGATATAAATTTCAGGGTAACAGCACTCGAAAATTTGAATATGGCGATCGGTATACTTGACATCGCTATAGAAAGTCAGCTAATGCATGAAAAATTAGAGTCTCAGTTGAAACTGCTTTCATCGGGAGTGTTTCTGTATGACGTGACTCAAGAAGGGTTGAAATTGTCGATTTTCAAAGAGAAGGAAACGTTTGTAAAATATTTGGAGAGAGAAATAATAGCACTGACGGAGATAATAGAAACTTCAATGCGTTGGTTCTTCATTGGCTGCAACTTGTCATCTTTCTGTGGAATAATTGTCTACCTTTTCAATCATGGTAAGCTTCAAATTATTCAATTTCATTCATCTTTCATAATTCTTTCATATAGAAGTCTAATCTTGCTGAAGATTCAAGACAGCTCTGCTATTTCATGATCTAACATACTACTTCAATAAACACCTGATTTCTGGACATGATTCGCCATTGATTTCCCATTTTCGAAATAATAAGGAGTATTATTCAATTATTATCCTATATTAATTCAACAAACTCAAATTGAATAATCATGTAGTTTGATAAAAATTCAATTAACATTCTATGAAAGGTGCTGAGCAAGCTTATAATATAATCAATTAGAACTCTATGCTATGGAAGTAACATAATTAAACGAGCTAGTAACTTTTTTCAATGTAACATTCATTCATTGTAAAGTGAGTGACTGAAGCCTCGAGCCTAGAGCTGTTGTCCATTTTGTGGGTTGGTGTGTATGTTCAACGATTACTTCTGATTGGCTTCATCAATCAACGTAAAATTTTTAGCTCAACGTATTTGTTGAACCATTAAAAAGAATCGACTAAGTTGGCAAACGAAATTGACTCATTCCTTCGGTTTTTTGAAGGATATGATAGAATAACATAGAAAAGAATAAAAATAATTGTAGTGACTAATAATGGTGAATTGTGATTTTGTTTTTCGAGAGCCATCACACAGACTGTCTGTATATACTTTATGTGCCGTACTCTAGCTTGAATTTTGATTCTAACTTTTTTACCCATATCGAATAAACTATATGGAGTAAAGTTCTAGTGATGCAAAAGTTGAGTATTTTATCAGAACAATAGTTTTTTAGCAATAGTTCACATACGGCAATGTGATATTCTATTCATACCTATGTTATTCTAGGTACTGTACATTGATGTACTACATACTTTATAAGAAATACTCTTTCTAAATCTATGAATAATGATGTGTTAATACTTTTGGAAATTTTTGATTTTAAATGGAGAGATTGATTTCTTGGAACTGATTCTTCATAGAAGATTGTATACCATACTAATAGATCAAATAAACTGTTTCGCTTTAGATCCTGTGCATTAATTCCGTTAAAATATCACAGATTTTTTTTACATGTGCGATACTCGAAGATTTTGGTTTGCAATCGTGTTTCAGATTTGAATGCTCTCACTTTGCCAATAGTGTTCTACAATCCTTTCACCCCATCTCCGTCTGTACCATTTGTGGACTTCAAGCAATATTGCATTGTTTTCTCAATTGAGTTGTGGTACATGTATGTGAGTTACAAGCTGACCCTAAGCATGGGGGGATTCCTATTTCTATCTGCTGATAACGTCATCAGAGAGATCAAATCGTTCCAAATGAATTTACATGAATTGAGTTTGAACTTCGATGCTATTGAAGCAGAAGACAAGCATGTCTCCTTTGAAGATGAAAGGTATGAAGGAATGAAAAAAGTTTTCAGGAAAATTTGTGTGCATCATCAAAGAATATTCAGGTAAAGTAGTTTTAGTTCACTATCTCATGAATTTAAACTTTCACTCATTACTTCCATATCAACTCATTTACTCATACTTGCACTCAATACACCTTTAATAAATCTAATACAATATTGTTCATGTAATAAAACATTCTCCTTGTATGGCGCTACAGCCCATAATAAGCCTTGGCCTCCGCAACTATCAACCTCCACGCATCTCTATCGTTTACTATGCCTCTCCATCCTCTCACTCCCAAACTCCTAACATTCAGCACCTCATCCAGCCATCTTTTCCTGGGTCTCCCTCTGTGTCTCTTATTGTGAAGCCTTTCCCGTATCACAATTTTAGGGACTCTGCCCGCAGTCATCCTTTCCACATGACCCAACCACTGGATTCTTTGAGCCTTTATGATTCGTGTGATAAAATATTGTCCACTCAATATAGATATGAAAAACAAAATACCAGAAAACTTTCTCATGATATAATATTTTCCAATTTATATATTCTCATCACTGATGTTCTAGAACTTATTCAAGAAGAAAACTCTGATTATGAAAGATAAAATTATGGAGTATCCAGTTTTGATAAATCCTTTTATTTTTCCAGAAAAGTTGAAATGTTGAATAAAGGAATTGATTTCATAGTAATTTGTTATAATCCATACCTATGCTTTCAATTGTGCTTAGCAATCTTCTGCATTATGGTAAGTATGATCATACTCAATAACTTACCATTGATTTTTTCATGTGTGAATCTATAAATATCTTTGCAAACCTCAATATTGGTATAATATAGAAGCACCAGGCTCTAATAATACAAATACTGATATGGACATAAATTTAACAATATTACCAAGATTTATGATGTATTGCATTGGAAGCATCGATGGTTTATATAATTCATATTATGAGGCGCGGTGTAGCCTACACCACAGAAACACAGTATTATAGTATCAGGCTTATGTAACTAACAGTTTCATTTGCACACCGAAAAAACGCTATCAACTTTAGTTTCACGATGAATTCCGATGAAAAAAGATGAGTCACTAATGATGGGAACGGGGATTTTCTTTAATTGTGGTTAAATGGTTGAAATTGTCGTGCTTCCGTCGCCATTCCGCATCCCACATTCACATCGCACCGGTGTGCGCATGCAAGGCTCTGTGTAGTAGAAATTGCATACGCTGCGCCTTCCATTCATAAAAGCTCCAATAATATGATTCACTATGATTTTGTTTCCCCAATGATTGATCATTTTGGTAAACTCATTAACCATTGAAATACATCCAATGTAAGTTCATAGTAAAGTTTCTATCCAGTATGTGATCATTGAAGATGATAATAATACCAATGTTTCATTTCAATTCACATCAAGAATGAAAAAAATTCATGAGGACAATTGGGTTTTCAAAAATCAGTGGCAATCAATTTTCATTATCTGGCGAAGCATTAATAATTGATAATCATGCATTTACAGTCTCAATCATAATCACATCATTGTCTCAAGAATCACATACCTTGATCCGTGATGTATTTCACCTACTGAGCATTTCTTGCTACATTTTTCAGAAAGTTGATCTCCTTTTCAAAATTAAGTACGGATTCGCATTCATAACTGTTCTTGTCATTACATTCAAATATTGTGAGCTGGGACAAGAATTGGAGAATGAGGTGAGTAAAAGTAGCGCTGAACAAAATTAACAAAAAACAATTTCAAATTATTCCAGTTCCAAGAATATTCCCAGTAGTTTGTGAATGTTTGCAATAATATTATTGATCGAGCGTTAGCGATTTCTCACTTTTGACTTACTGTAGGCCAAAGTCGATGTCCGTCTATTTGTATGTCCTACAATAACTTCGGAAAGAATTGATCAGTCAGATTCAAATTTTGAACACGTATTCTTCGAACCTTTTTACAGGTCAAGTTCGTTGGATAAAAGTAAATATCCATTCCTTCGTTCTCTTTCAGGATGTAAAAATAACATTGAAAGTGCAAAAGAAAAAAATTGTTTTGATTTTTATCATTCAGTCAGCTGAAATTGATTGCATGCTATTTCTGTAATTTTCCATTCATTTAAAAAAGCTGATGATATTTGGGAGTTATCACACAGACTGTCAGACTGACAGACTTTATGCGACGGCACATGATTCCAGCTGAATTATCCACAACATATTAATCTAGCTCTGTATTAAATCGCTTCCGATAAAGTCTGTCTGCCTGTCCATTGTCTGTCTGTAACATATACAAACGCGTAATTAATAATAATACTTTTGATAGCAGTTGCTATGACGCTGACAAATTTGCTATGATAAATTTTGTGTTCAGTGTTAAACTTGTGAGTTGAGATCATTGAAAAGGTTTGAGATATCAATGTGCGAGCTCCGGCATTAATTTTCCTTTTGAAATCATGTATCACATGATGTGACCACGTTCTCATTTGAGAAAATGAAGTTTGATTCAAAATGAAGCTGGATTCGTAATGAAGTTGGATTCATATGACGAATCGGTGTCGTACAAACGTTGTGAAGCGGCAGAAAGTCTTTTTTTTTCAATTGGAATAGGAATCCCATGGGAACCTACTGTCATGTCATACTTGTAAAAGAGATGTCTAGCTGTTTCCATAATAATTCTCACCAATTCTGTATTATTACAACTTGCGGATTTCAATACAATAGTTCATCAGCGAGTTCTTCAACCCAGGGGGGTCACTAGTTTATTTGGATATTTTGGACTTTATATTTTTTCTCTTTGAAGGGAGAAAAACTGCGAATGGCTCTATACACGTGCAGTTGGACTGGAAAGCCCTCTTGGTTTGGCCGATCTCTATCGATTATGATGATACAAAGCCATCGAGTTCCCAAAATAGAAGCATTTCGATTCCTCACTCTCAATCGGATAAATCTACGAGTGGTGAGTAAATTCTTAACTGTCACTAAATCTAAACTAACTTAGAGTAGCTTGAGTCCAAGTCTAATTCATCCTATTAATTAATTTTCATGATAATTTAAAGAGTAAATTTAGTAAAAATATAGAATTAAATTAAAACAGTAAGCATCACTTGTTTAGTGAAATCAGCTAATGATCTCATCCATTATCCATATAAATATTAACTTTGCCCCTCCAACTCATGCAATTCATTTATCTCATTTGATTTTTTCTGATCTCGTTTTGATAAATATATTTCAAGTCCTGAAACTTCCAAGCAATTTCTTTTATCTCAATCAACAAGGGTTGATATTATTTTCCAACTTTGATCCTTCATTTTAATTTCCTGTTCTTTCAACTAATATAGCTAATGAACCGTAGCTAAATCTGTATATCTGTTTCAGATAGTGCAAACTGTTTATTCATACTTGAATCTATTGACAAGAGTCTCGAGGTGAACAAAAAATTTGTTGAAGATTTTCCGGATTTCATAGATTATTCAGGTCGATTGTCTAGAAAAAATACAACCATTATTTCACAGAAAGCGACTTAACCTGCATGATTAAGGGAAATAAAAAATTTGTCCAGCATATTCTTTGCTTTCATTCAAACATCACACCAAAGATCTTCCGATTGTCATTAAAATTTATATATTTTGAATGTATTGGAATGTTAATATCAGTACCATCGACTATTTACAAAATAGGATGAAAAAGCACATAAAATATTCCAGGACTCATTTCATTCAGCACATGGCTATCAAAACATATAATTCTCAATTCATATTCTCATATACCAGAAATCGTTTACATAAGACCTGTTATTTTAATAATATTAAAATATCAGAATATTATTCTGATATAAGAATTTTGAATGCAATACCTCCCATCAATATAACTCAATTCATGTCTAATATGTGTGTGCTTAAATGTATTTCAGCCCTGTTACCCAAGTGAAAGTTTATTAGAAAATTGGAAAAATCATTAAAACTCAATTCACATAATGTTATCTTCGATTAATTAATCCATTACTGATATCATCTGATCATCTCGAGAAAAACAGAAAAAATCAATGGAAGTATAACATTACGCTACACACTCAGATTTGATAATATTGTCAAATAAACTTTATTACAGCAATTTGAAGTACCAGTTTCGGTTGTTACATCATCATCAATTTCTAGTGAACTCAGAGCTAACATAAGGCAGCAGAATAATTTATAATTATTATGTTGTCTGTGCAAAAACAAATCAAATAATATGATTGGTTAGGAAACTTTAGCTTTGGATTAGGTTAGTTTCTCAAGTAAGAATTTATTTTGGAGAGAGAAAGAGAGCTGTGATACCAATTTTACAATCCATATTTTTTCCAAGTGTGCAGAATAACTCATAATAGTATCATTTGAATGGAATTTATGATTTTAGTATTCCGGTGATACTGTTGTGGGGTGTTGGTGGGTTCCTCACTCAAGGCAGTTGATGAAACTTGTCGTCGGCGTGGTGTGCTTTTGTTCGATTTGAGGGATGGAGGGCGGAGGCAGAGAAGCCGAAGACTTCCAACCGATATTAGAATTTATTGTATTAAAGTTCATAGGAGAGCTTGGCGGGGTGAGGTCGAACAAGGAAATTCCGTCTACCGGAATTCGTTCTCTAATGATATTCGCGCTCCATCGTCGACACCCTCCATATTCCTCAGATAGAGCCGAGCCCGAAGAATAGGCCGAAACGTTTTGTTGCTGAGGGCAGAGGGTTACCGTTCAAAGGACGACGGTAAACAGATTTCAGAATTTTTCTATAATTCAATTCGTTGCACTGCCTTCTATATAGCTGACCGGGAAGGCGTCGGATTCCTGGCCGGGAGGTGCCGAAAGAAGCGATAACACTGCGATAACCCCCTTCCCAACACACTCTCTCACACAAAGGATTCTTATTCTCGCTGCTCCTTTCACGCTTCAGCCAATATTTGTGGCCCTGCGAATTTTTTCCATCTTTCCTCTCCATTTTTCGAAGCCTAGTCCACTATTCCGTCACAAGTCGACGTGCATATCGAGTGTCTCTTCCATCTTATTTCCATCCTCTTTCTTACATTCATTTCTTCAGCGTCCGTACTGGGCCAAGCTTCGATTGCATTTGATATCACAGACTGTAGTTAACTAGTATAATTTACAGTATATAATTTCACAGTAAAATATGACAATTCCACTATTCACTTCGAACAAATCACTAATTCGTAATGTCTAATAATAATTGGACCTAGTTCACTATTCAACTAAGATAAATTCCATTTATCTTCTTCCCTAATATACGAGTGATTCAAGATTTTTCGAAGCATAATAAGACATTTTTTGAGGGGAGAGGTTTGTTGAATGAAGGCTTAGTTGTTGAATGATAACATCAATGATTAGATTGATTACCGATAAACTCTTCTTGATATAATTTTATGACACTTCCATTGACACACATTATATTTTTACTATCCATCATATTTCTCATTACTATTTCAACCAGATAGAATTTGATTCAACAATTTCTCCCTTGATTCATTCAAGTCATTACTCTATTATTCAGCTAACGGCAACGAAACACTTTTGTAATCACTCGAGTGATAAATAACATTTTTTGTTGTTGAGAGTTCTATCTATTTAGTTATACAACAAATCATAATTATGAATGATTGAGGAAAGAGCATCAGCCAAGAATAATCCATTTCCCAAATGTTAATAGAAATACTTACAAAACGTAGGTTATAAGGACTATCTTTACACATTATTAATTTGTGTCAAATTTTGAGTATTGAAATTACAAACCAAAAATGTAGAATTCAGAAGTTCTGAATATCCTTTAACGTATTCCCAACGTGGAAAAGCTGTTTAGGATGAAAATTCAACGAAGCAACTTTCTCAGCTCAAAGCACTTGGATAATAATAAACAAGCCGTGATTTGAACAGACAAGGCGTGGCTACGTGGCAACTGTATCAAAGGGCGCAACAATTCGGCACCCCGCATCATCAGCCAATGCGATGCCAGCGTCTCACCCGCTTGGAGGGGATCCCCATCATCTCTGTGGCAACAGTTTCCTTTCAGAGCTCCTGGACTCCCCCTCACGGCAACGAAACACTTTTGTGTCTCCTCCTCACATGCTGTATAACGGAGAGGAAACACTGCGACGCCGCATATTTACACGTCTTCTCATTGGTGGGCTGCATGGATTGTTGCTTTTGACATTGTCACTGTCAGTGGAAATTGGTTCCATTGTTTCCACCTCAGGTGGAAGCGTCGATCGTTTTTGAGGTGCCATCGTCTGGAATTCACCTTTTGGCTGAAGTTCAACATACTCATAAGAAGAATTCCATAAAATTTCCTCATCTATGTCAGGGAATTCTTATTTGATCTAAATCTAGCCAGAGAAATATATTACACTAAAATCTTAGATTGTATTATTCTATGATCTGGCATTACCCTAATTTTCGATTAGACAGTAGGGAATATACGTCTTTGTCATACAGTAACAGTATAGTATTGAAGTCGAGTGAAGATGAAGTAAACAAAAAACGTATTCAAATTGTATACTTGGTCATAAATTCTAAAGTTGTTCAAAATCTATAATTCGATCAAAATTATAACGCTTGTGATTCGCGAGAGAATTTAGTTTGTCTTCCCATAGATTTTCAATTGAATTTTGAAAATATCTGATTATGTTTATTGGGATGCACCTACAATAACAGAATTAATTTGATAGTTTCCAAGTTTACAAGAAAACTAAGAAATAACAAAAAAAAAAAATTCCGACGACTACATCTACTATTGACACATTGAAAAGGAAGGTTTCATCAGCTATCATTTTCACCAGGAATAATCCTTTTCTAGGTGTTCCACCTTAAACCTTGATATGACTACACTCACAAAAAGGATATTCTGGCTTCAGACTGGTTCCTCGAAGATGGTGGATAGTGTGCACAATGTTTATGAATTGATAACTCCAAATAATCATGCAGACTGGATAATTGAAAGCAAAAACCTTTCGTACGAATGACACAAAGTAGGCCTACTGAAATGTAGATGGGAGGTCAGAATGTAGAGATAATTATGTTCATAGAATATTTGACCCACCTCATACTCACTCCAGTCTCCTCTCTTTTCTATCTACCTGTTTGTCCATCACGCAAACTCACTCACTCTCTCTCTCTCAACCCCTTTTTCCCTGTTGCATGACCCTATCTGACCTTGTTGTATAAGAAAATACAAGCTAATACATCTATATAAATAAAAATCGAGCCTCAAATTTGACATTCAATAACTTTTTTTATGTGTTCACCGAATTTGATTATTTTTTTTAGTTGTGTTTGTTATGTTCAGGACCAGGTTTATGACCTATCAAATTTATAATCCGACTTCAGGACTCTTTCCTACGGTCCTTCAAAGTTTACATGTAATACTTATGGGAGAAGAATTGTGAGCTGGCCACACCAAAGACCTAAAAGATGCATAGACTCACATGCAGCGCTAGTGTCGTACTTGGAATTGAAATCGGCCATTGAGGGGGCAACCTATAAGATTATTTCACATACCAATGCCTTTGTAATCTATAATATCACAAATATATAGATATAATATTATCTCGTGCTAAAATACTCCAATGGCGGCCTTCAATTTCAAGTAAGAGCTATCATTGGGAAGTCATTGAAGTAAGAGCTAGGCATTTTGGGTCTATATCTCTTTAAGGCTTTGGGCCACACACAGGAATCAGCTGTTATAATCATTGCGTCATCCAACAACCGTCGGTAGATAGTAAATAAGAGTATATTATGCTGTTCCATAACCGCCCATGTATTATCTAAATCGACTAAAAACAAAACGACTGTTCTGTGTGTAACCATCCAGCAAGCCCCTGTGGTTTGGGGGAGCTTTGAGTCGATCATCGTACTCAAGAATGTGTTGAAAACCAGAATTCACCCACGGTATCCTTGCTTGTCGTAGGAGGAGACTAAAATGGACCTCAAGGCAACTCCAGAAGTTGCCTTGCCTTCAAATTCACGGGATCTGCTCCATCAGGGCGGTTTCGGAGATGCCAAAAACCCAAGAGACCAGAGATGGGCGAAACTCCAGGCACGAATGTGGGTCTAGAGGCTGAGTCGAGGGTGGCCGGGCACCGGACGCCCTAGAGCCAGTTTGACGTTCCCTCTCTCAGCGGAAGGACCTACAGAAAGGCCAGGAGTGGAACTCATGTAGGTCACGAGTTTGTTGGTGGAGAGGCCAAAACTTACCACTGCTCAAAGATGGATGGCCATTTAGGCAAAACTTCTTGGGAGAGGTGAGGCTTTTGACCCTGCGAAGTTTCGGAGGGGCAAAGAGAAAAAATCAAGACATCAGTGATGGTGAAAAACCAGGCACAAATGTGGGTCAAGAGGCTGAGACAGGGGTGGCCGGGCGCCCTAGAGACAACTTGGCCGCCCCTTCCTCAGCGGAAGGACCTACAAAGAAGGCCAGGAGTGGAACTCACGTAGGTCACGAGGACTAATCAGTCTGAAGAGACTGCCAAGCATATCACACTGGATTGCGACAACGATTGGAACCAGGTGATCAATGAGATGTTAGTATAGGGAAAAACTCCTGGTTCCTGTAAAGGACATAGGTACCGTATTGGTTTGCCTAACTAACATACTTCTTGGGAACACAATAAGCTTCGGTTGACGTGTGGGGTTCTTTGAACCTTCGGATCCTTGAATCCGTCCCTTCCAAAACAATAAACAATAAATAAACCATCCAGCAATGTGTGAACATTAGTATCGCCATCATATGCATAATAGAAATACTTACAAAACGTAGGTTATAAGGACTATCTTTACACATTATTAATTTGTGTCAAATTTTGAGTATTGAAATTACAAACCAAAAATGTAGAATTCAGAAGTTCTGAATATCCTTTAACGTATTCCCAACGTGGAAAAGCTGTTTAGGATGAAAATTCAACGAAGCAACTTTCTCAGCTCAAAGCACTTGGATAATAATAAACAAGCCGTGATTTGAACAGACAAGGCGTGGCTACGTGGCAACTGTATCAAAGGGCGCAACAATTCGGCACCCCGCATCATCAGCCAATGCGATGCCAGCGTCTCACCCGCTTGGAGGGGATCCCCATCATCTCTGTGGCAACAGTTTCCTTTCAGAGCTCCTGGACTCCCCCTCACGGCAACGAAACACTTTTGTGTCTCCTCCTCACATGCTGTATAACGGAGAGGAAACACTGCGACGCCGCATATTTACACGTCTTCTCATTGGTGGGCTGCATGGATTGTTGCTTTTGACATTGTCACTGTCAGTGGAAATTGGTTCCATTGTTTCCACCTCAGGTGGAAGCGTCGATCGTTTTTGAGGTGCCATCGTCTGGAATTCACCTTTTGGCTGAAGTTCAACATACTCATAAGAAGAATTCCATAAAATTTCCTCATCTATGTCAGGGAATTCTTATTTGATCTAAATCTAGCCAGAGAAATATATTACACTAAAATCTTAGATTGTATTATTCTATGATCTGGCATTACCCTAATTTTCGATTAGACAGTAGGGAATATACGTCTTTGTCATACAGTAACAGTATAGTATTGAAGTCGAGTGAAGATGAAGTAAACAAAAAACGTATTCAAATTGTATACTTGGTCATAAATTCTAAAGTTGTTCAAAATCTATAATTCGATCAAAATTATAACGCTTGTGATTCGCGAGAGAATTTAGTTTGTCTTCCCATAGATTTTCAATTGAATTTTGAAAATATCTGATTATGTTTATTGGGATGCACCTACAATAACAGAATTAATTTGATAGTTTCCAAGTTTACAAGAAAACTAAGAAATAACAAAAAAAAAAAATTCCGACGACTACATCTACTATTGACACATTGAAAAGGAAGGTTTCATCAGCTATCATTTTCACCAGGAATAATCCTTTTCTAGGTGTTCCACCTTAAACCTTGATATGACTACACTCACAAAAAGGATATTCTGGCTTCAGACTGGTTCCTCGAAGATGGTGGATAGTGTGCACAATGTTTATGAATTGATAACTCCAAATAATCATGCAGACTGGATAATTGAAAGCAAAAACCTTTCGTACGAATGACACAAAGTAGGCCTACTGAAATGTAGATGGGAGGTCAGAATGTAGAGATAATTATGTTCATAGAATATTTGACCCACCTCATACTCACTCCAGTCTCCTCTCTTTTCTATCTACCTGTTTGTCCATCACGCAAACTCACTCACTCTCTCTCTCTCAACCCCTTTTTCCCTGTTGCATGACCCTATCTGACCTTGTTGTATAAGAAAATACAAGCTAATACATCTATATAAATAAAAATCGAGCCTCAAATTTGACATTCAATAACTTTTTTTATGTGTTCACCGAATTTGATTATTTTTTTAGTTGTGTTTGTTATGTTCAGGACCAGGTTTATGACCTATCAAATTTATAATCCGACTTCAGGACTCTTTCCTACGGTCCTTCAAAGTTTACATGTAATACTTATGGGAGAAGAATTGTGAGCTGGCCACACCAAAGACCTAAAGATGCATAGACTCACATGCAGCGCTAGTGTCGTACTTGGAATTGAAATCGGCCATTGAGGGGGCAACCTATAAGATTATTTCACATACCAATGCCTTTGTAATCTATAATATCACAAATATATAGATATAATATTATCTCGTGCTAAAATACTCCAATGGCGGCCTTCAATTTCAAGTAAGAGCTATCATTGGGAAGTCATTGAAGTAAGAGCTAGGCATTTTGGGTCTATATCTCTTTAAGGCTTTGGGCCACACACAGGAATCAGCTGTTATAATCATTGCGTCATCCAACAACCGTCGGTAGATAGTAAATAAGAGTATATTATGCTGTTCCATAACCGCCCATGTATTATCTAAATCGACTAAAAACAAAACGACTGTTCTGTGTGTAACCATCCAGCAAGCCCCTGTGGTTTGGGGGAGCTTTGAGTCGATCATCGTACTCAAGAATGTGTTGAAAACCAGAATTCACCCACGGTATCCTTGCTTGTCGTAGGAGGAGACTAAAATGGACCTCAAGGCAACTCCAGAAGTTGCCTTGCCTTCAAATTCACGGGATCTGCTCCATCAGGGCGGTTTCGGAGATGCCAAAAACCCAAGAGACCAGAGATGGGCGAAACTCCAGGCACGAATGGGGTCTAGAGGCTGAGTCGAGGGTGGCCGGGCACCGGACGCCCTAGAGCCAGTTTGACGTTCCCTCTCTCAGCGGAAGGACCTACAGAAAGGCCAGGAGTGGAACTCATGTAGGTCACGAGTTTGTTGGTGGAGAGGCCAAAACTTACCACTGCTCAAAGATGGATGGCCATTTAGGCAAAACTTCTTGGGAGAGGTGAGGCTTTTGACCCTGCGAAGTTTCGGAGGGGCAAAGAGAAAAAATCAAGACATCAGTGATGGTGAAAAACCAGGCACAAATGTGGGTCAAGAGGCTGAGACAGGGGTGGCCGGGCGCCCTAGAGACAACTTGGCCGCCCCTTCCTCAGCGGAAGGACCTACAAAGAAGGCCAGGAGTGGAACTCACGTAGGTCACGAGGACTAATCAGTCTGAAGAGACTGCCAAGCATATCACACTGGATTGCGACAACGATTGGAACCAGGTGATCAATGAGATGTTAGTATAGGGAAAAACTCCTGGTTCCTGTAAAGGACATAGGTACCGTATTGGTTTGCCTAACTAACATACTTCTTGGGAACACAATAAGCTTCGGTTGACGTGTGGGGTTCTTTGAACCTTCGGATCCTTGAATCCGTCCCTTCCAAAACAATAAACAATAAATAAACCATCCAGCAATGTGTGAACATTAGTATCGCCATCATATGCATAATAATACAATAATAATTGATTGGAGTGAATAAAAGCATTTGTTTCTTTTTGATAGCATGTATTTAGTTTATTAGGCCTAGATAATGGTATGGAAAATATTTGACAGTGCTTCTCGAACGTTGTGAAAGTTGCAAAAGTGTAAAGTATGAAAGTTGTGAATGTGTAAAAGTAATTCAATTCAATTCATTTCAAAAAACCAGAAAACAATAGAATACAGTACATGACATGATAGCAGAGTACAAAGTAGAAATATACTTATTATATTAATATTGAATCTATCATAAAAATTTTACTAAAAAATAAATAATTTGGTTGGCAGAAGTTAACATCCCCCGAAGCCAGTTACTTATTGAAATATCAGTTCAGTTATTCAGTTACAGTTATTACATATCTAAGTTATTATTCACATATATTCAGTTACTCATTCAAACTTATTATTAATGGATCTGTTTTCCAATTTTCTCTGATTTACAAAATGTTGATTCTTAATAATGCCGTGGTACGAACGACGTCCAAGCTTGGGTCGCAGAACTCGAAACTCTGTAAATTTAGAATATACACGGGAAAATTGGTGTGTGAGTGCTTCCATTCAAAGCAAGAAGCTTCTGGATCCAAAATGCCGCATCGCGCCTCCTCAGGTGTGCATCCATCTAAAGTTTGTCATGAGATGCATTAACTATTTGGCGGTACAAAGTTCGCCGGGCCAGCTAGTTTCTAATTCCCTATTCTAATAACTAGCTGACTACTTATATTATTAGTGTTTTTTCTCAGGAAATAGGCATCAGATGGTGAGTATGAAACACAATACTGAACAGTCAAAGTTCACTCAAGGTACCTAGATGTACATTGCCTAAATTCGAGAGGCTCGATTGGGCTACTGATTATTATCATAGAAAAATAGGAACTGAGACTAATAGAAATAAAATGGAAATAGTACTTTTTTCAGAAAACACCTTTCACTTCTATTGTATAACAATAAAATTTTCAAATAAAACAATTGAAAATCAATTGAATACATTATCATTCCATGTTTTACTAAAAGTAGTAGCCCTTGTTATTCATAAATATGGAAATGATAGTCAATTCTATTACGAAATAATAAATATCGGGGCGCCGAGCTTTGTTTGTTGTTTATTTATTGATAAACAGAAAGCAATTCTTTAAAATGATTGGGGAAAGACTAACAGACACAGCCCAAAAATGTTTCTTCCCCGAATTTTGATTTATACACTATGAATAGTCCAAAAAGTAGGTTATGTTTCATACACTTGAATTCAGATACAATTTTCAGTCCAAACATTTGAAAACAGAAAGTTCTAATTTAGATTTTTTACAAACCAAATTGAATAACAAAATAGCACTTACTAATCACTTAAAACTGTGAAATAATGATTAACTTTGAATATTATTATATACTCTAATTCAGAATGATATACCATGTCATGTCAACAAATCAGATTATTTTGATCAAGTCGATTAAAATTTCTAGATTTATACAGATTGATTCTTAATTATGGTAGAATAATTTAATACGTGATAGTAGAGGTGAAAATAAGAAAAAAGTTCTTATAAACGCTTCATTAGCGAGCTATACAGATTGAAAGATTTCGCCCGGAATTCAGTTCCTCTGGTGAAATACACCGATGCTGAATTGTTTGGGGACTGGTTTTTGAGGAACTTATGCAGGATTCATATGGAAAAAATATGTGAAAAATTGAATAAAACTAGCCTGGAAGCTGTAGTGTGAGTAGTTTTTGAGAAAAAAGTTGAACTATTTATGTAGATAAACACAGACTTCTACGTTTGATGCCCAATAACTTTCTTTAATGACCAGTAAACAAATAACTTTTTGCAACAAAAATTGTAGAGAATTTAATTCTGAAAAGAATTATGTGAGCTGTGTGAACTAAATTTGAATAAAAGTTGAATAAAATGTATTCTTATGTAGTACATTACACCGCAAAAATTTGCTGTTTTATGAGGAGAGAACTAATAACTCATAGGTTGTAGCTGATTTCAAATAAAACATGGATTTAAATAACAGCTGTTCCAAAACAGCTGATGTATTTTGTTTCAAAAAAATATATATTTAAAAGGAATTATCAGCTGATAATTATTTTCAGAAATATTTTAGTTCATTGTTAACAAAACAACAAACTAAGTTTCACTTTGCTTTTGTGTTGAGTGTTAACTTTTTAGAAAATGGCAGGTAATTTTAGACATTATTCATACTCCGAATTAGCTCACATGCATTTAATGTATGGAATGGGACACTGTAATAGCACTGAAGCAAGACGTTTGTATCAAGAGAACTTTCCTAACCGAGTATGTCCAAGTTCAAGGTTTTTTGCCACTATTCATCAACGTCTGTCTGAAACATGTTCTTTGATATCCAAAGGGCACATCTATGCAGGCAGACACCGATCTACTATGACTGTTGAGTTAGAAGAACAAGTTCTTAATGAAATTTATGAACATCCAGAGAAGAGCTCGAGAGAATTGTCAGTACAGTTTAATGTCAATCAATCTATTATTTGGAGGAAACTAAAAGAGCAACTATTAAATCCATACCACCTCCAGAAAGTTCATACTCTATTGCCACGAGACTGTATTCCCCGTGCTGGTATTTGCCGATGGTTTTTAGGAAAACTTGTTAACCCATACTTTTTAACAACTGTTTTATTTACCGACGAGGCACACTTTACAAGAACAGCTATCGTTAACGTCCACAACCAACATATTTGGGCAGATGAGAATACTCATGTCATCAATCCTAATCGTCCACAACATCAGTTTTCAGTAAAAATTTGGGCAGGAATCATAGGAGATCATCTACTTCTGTTAGAGCTTCCTCCCAGGCTTAATGGCATAATCTACTTAAATTTTTTGAGTGAGGAGCTATTTATCTTACTTGAAGATGTACCTCTTCAGTTGCACCAAAACACTTGGTTTATGCATGATGGAGCTCTAGCACACTTCAGTGTTGCTGTTTGTGAACACCTGAATCACAACTTTCCAAATCAATGGATAGGCCGAGGTGGGCCAGTACCAGGGGTGCCCAGCCACCCCAAGGGCAATGGCACATGCCCCCCCCAATCTAAGTATAATTCCCCCCCCCCAATCCAAGTGTAATTCCCCCCCCCCAAAGTATCCCAATTCCCGACCCTTCAGTTTTTAACATTAGTCAGTGTGTTGTGGCCATTCTTGAATTGAGCGCATTGATGTAGTGCTGTTCCGTGCGGTACTGCCTCCTGGCGGTGGAAATATCTTTTCAGGTGGGGGGGAATGTTGTTGCCATTCTTGAATTGAGCTCGTTGATGTAGCGCTGTTCTGTGTGGTGCTGCCTCCTGGCGGTGGATTGTCGAAAACTGCCGTCAGCCCAGGCTTTCTTGTCAGTCGGGAAAAAACAGACTGGGTCAAGAGTGTACAAAGCCAGACCGTACCGGCTCACTTTATTTGTTATTTGTTATTTGTCTGGCCGGACATTATATGTCAATAATTGATTGAAGTGTTTAATGAATTTCATGAATATTTGGGAGAAGCAAGGAGCAGTGAAATTTATATTGCCAAGCAGCTTGTAATCATCGCCAGGCCACAGTATCAGAGTATCAGAAAGGTATTTCTTTTTCCAAAGGTATTTATCCTTCTCATTTCCATATTCCATCCTGTATTTCGATTCCAATACATTATACTAATTGATAATTTGGCACATATAAAAATTACGACTGGTGAGTCTATTATCTATACTAATTTGAGAAGCTTTGCTCACAGTAAATATTTCTTTTAATTCCAGCTTGGCAAGTATTTTCATTAAATACAATAATAATTTAGATACAGTCCTCTCACTCTACAAAACACAGTGTATGACAATAAAACTCACATCTTACATTCTAATCTTCCAAAGGACATAATCTATCTTTGTTCTTGTGAGGAATTCTTTCTGTTTTCATAATATTGTAAAAATATATACCATCGTTTCTTATCTCTTTTAAAATAGAAATAAAGTATCTTTTTGATATTATTTTTGAGACTAGCAGTGCACCCGTTCTTGTTCGGGAGGACTAAAAAGTACTAATATTACATCAGGAAAAACTACATGACAAATATTTTAATAGGATATCAAAAGATAAGTAAGAAAGGCTTTGCTTTTCAAATGTAAAGGTTACATATAAGAAGTTGAATAATAATATAATTGATATTCTTTTATTGCAAAAGAATATTGCATAGCAATTCTGGTGAACATTCATACAAATTTGGAACGATTTTATTAATACAATATAATATATAGTTTAAGTATTCTAAATCCTATACTATTAAACGAGCAGTTTGTGTTTAGATGTTTTGATGTTTGAATGTTTAGATGTTTATATGTTTGTATTTCACCGGATCTCGAAAACGGCTCCAACGATTCTCACGAAATTCAGAACATAGTAGGTTTATAATATAAAAATTCTATTGCACTGGTTCTCATCCCTGGGGAAGCTCGCTGAAGGACATTAAAAGAATTTATTCATCCTTTGGAAAACAGCTGATAATTTCGTCGTCTGTTGATGATGGAAGTCAGTGAGCGAGTGCATGTGTGTGGGACTGAGACAAAATTATGACTCAGCTGTTGAACTTTTGTACTTAATTCAATCAGGTACTTAGTGGCAGTTGTACAAAAGCCGGTTAAATTTTAATCCTGATTAATTCCAGTAGAACCAATCAAATAAGCTATCTTTTTGAGATGGTCTTCTGTGATTTGGTTCACGTGAAATTAATCAGGATTAAAATTTAACATGCTTTTGTGAGAGAATTTTTTACATTCCTCTGCGAATTAAACTCAATCCACTGTGATTAGATAGAACCTTTCTGTATGAACTATGAATATTTATTATAATTTCTTCTTTCTTAATAATTTTTATATGCTTTTGTAGGTACGCAGAGCGGAGCTCGGTGCCCCGATATTTATCATAAATTGGAACAGGTTGTCACTGATATTGTGTTGTTGGTAGTATTTTACTTTTTAACATTACAGGAGTAAATAATAACACAAGTCGAACAAAATGTATCTTCAAATGGTTTGGTTTTCGGAATAAAGATATCATCTGAACAAGTACATTTTGTAAATTCTATCTATTAATACCAAATATCGGGGCACCGAGCTTTACTCGTTATTTATTCATTGATAAACAGAACTCAATTCTTTGAAATTATTGTGGAAGGACTAACAGGCACAGCCCAAAACTGTTTCTTGCCCGAATTTTGATTTATACACTATAAAATTTATAGTTGGAATATTTAATATTCCAAAAAGTAGGTTATGTTT
Organism: Nilaparvata lugens; assembly: GCF_014356525.2. Lineage (NCBI taxonomy): Eukaryota > Metazoa > Arthropoda > Insecta > Hemiptera > Delphacidae > Nilaparvata > Nilaparvata lugens. Next base: position 67,824,478 of record NC_052505.1, on the reverse strand, counting down.
CATACTCTTGAATTCAAGTGAAATTTTCAGTCCAAATATTTGAAATCATAAAAGTTCTAATTTAGATTGTTTACATACCAAATTGAATAACAAAACATCACTTAGAACTGAAATAATGATTAACTTTGAATATTATGATATATTATACCATCTCATGTCAACAAATCAGATTACTGTATTTCGATCGAGTCAATTAAAATTTCTAGATTTCTCGCGAGATACGATAAGCTAATTGATTACACAGCTGATCTCCCACACAGGCACACGCATCTTCTGTTATCAACAGACGACGAAATCATCATCTGTTTTTCCAAGGATGAATTATCCTTTTTTATGTCCTTCAGGGAGTTTTCTCAGAGATGAGACCTAGTGCAATCGAATTTTGATATCATAAACCTACTATATTCCGAATTTCGTGAAAATCGTTAGAGCCGTTTCCGAGATCCATTGAACATAAATAACCATATAACCAGATAGCCAGATAGCCAGATGGCCAGATATAAAAATAGAAGAATATAAACAGATATACAGAAATTGCCCGCTTAATATAATAGGATAACAACTTATAGTCCAGTCAAATGGTGGTTTTTCAGGAAACAGCCCCAAAAGAATTTTTTCGATGGTTCTATGTGTATTTTGGGCACTAAATTCTAATTGCTGACACGCCAGAGCGCGACTTCACCCCCAAAATTTTGGACTTTTTCCATGTTTTCCATTTAATCTCGAGAACCTTGAATTTATCGAGAAAAAGCATTCTCTATAAAATATTGAAGATAATAAAATTTCCAAAGAATTGACTGGTCGCGCAGGACTATTTTTTGGATTTTTTATCTGAAGTGTTCCACAAGATACACAACTTTGAATGTGCGAGAAATTTGTGATATTTCCCCCATTTTCACAGTCTCGCATATGCAACGTTGCGTATCTTGTGGAACACTTCAGATAAAAAATCCAAAAAGTGGTCGAGGTTGTGATGAATTTTCTCCTCTTTTCACTCCCATGAAATATACCTCTCTTTTCAATACCGTTCAAAAGTTACAGCCAATTGAATAATGATCTTTATTTTCTCATTTTTCTTTCGATTTTACTGTTATTAAAGAGTCTCTAAAATAAGTACAATACATGATAGAAACTTGCGATTGTTATTAAATGAGAGAAAATTTCATGCTCTATAAGCTGAGTTGCCTTAAATTGATCTTGCACCACTGTTTATATCGAAAAACTGTCGAGACTGTGAAAATGAGAAAAATATCGGAAATTTCTTGATTTTTTGAATCAAACCTATCTTCACGATTATATTTTTACAAAAATCATTCACCTCACATAAAAGAGGAGATTCTTTTCTTCAAATCAAGACCTATCATTTTGAGTTACCGAGACACACAGTTTTGAATATAGAAATCGGTCATTTTTCCATGCATTGAAATATGGGCTAAAATACGCTAGAGGAGGAATTTCCTGTTTTTTTTTTTTTTAATTTTAGTGAGATGATACATGATTTTCAATCGCCTTGACGAGCTGATATGAACGAGCTGTAGTACGAGGAGATGTGATCATTCAGTCAAAAGATATAAGTGTTTAAAGTTTTGATCCTGGACGTATCCTTATGTGTGCCCCTCACTACGAAATACTGAAATCTAACAAGTGATTCTCATAGAACATAACCCTCGTAAGGTGATTTCAGCCGAAATATGTTTCTTTTTTGTTAGGAAGGCCATGAAAAGGTATTATAATGAAAATTTGAATTTTGGCTGTAGGACATGATTTTCTATTTTTGGGTGTATTCCCCCTCCCACCACTACTAAATTCAAAAATAGGTACCTAAGGAATTCTGTTCAGAATTAATATTGTTAATTCACGTGATGTGTGGCTTTATATCATTACTAGAGAAAGATCGTAGTTGTATAGGGTAGAAGTGGTAGGTTTGCATAATTTTTAAAACCCCTTAAAAATACCCCTTTTTTGAAAACTCTTAGCTCCAGAATCAAAAATCGTAGAGTCCTGCGCGACCACTCAATTTATTGGAAATTTTATTATCTTTAATATTTTAGAGAATGTTTTTTCTCGAAAGGTTAAAGGTTCTCAAGATTAAATGGAAAACTTGAAAAAAGTCCGAAATTTTGGGGTTTTTTAGGAGTTTTGGGGGTGTCGCCCTCTGGCGTGTCAGCAAATTTCAGATTAGAATTCAACGCCCTAAAATACATATAGAACCGCCGCGAAAAATTCTTTCGGGCTGTTTCCTGAAAAACGACCATTTGACTGGACTATTATACAAAACAGAAAAAAGTAATGAAGCATTACAATAATTACTTGATTACTGTGTGGTAAATAGGGTGTAAATTAAAGATTGAAATTGGCTTCATTTGATATTTTTCACAAATTTTTGACAAGAGAAGTTTTTTCTTCTGTCAAATTCACTAGAGTTTGCGATGTTGTTTATAATTGCATTCCCATTACAAAGACATTAATATCATCATGAAACGCCTTCGAAATTGAAATAATTATTAGATTAAAATGTACATTACAATTTAACTTATCATTTTGCTTTTAAGAAAATTCGGTTGCAACAGCAAGGAAACCCAAACACAGGACCATTAAAAATTAAAATTAAGCAAAGTAAATCAGAATAATAGTGGATGTTGAAGTTATAATTTATTTTTGTCAAAGATTTACCTTCAAACTCATAGGCTTAAAATTACTAAAATTACTCCATACAACATATTATCAATTGTATTTTTTATGCTTTATATTGAGTTACACTTTGCAAAATATAACATTGTAAAGGTGGGAAAAAGTATCAAAATTAACTACATTAGGATATCTCTATTTAATACCTTGATTTTTTAGCCATGATTCAAAATGTTGACATAAAATATAAAAAAAAATCATGCCCCCCCAAAAATGTTGATGGCGCAAATTGCTCCATGCCCCCCCCCCTTGTGGGCGCCCCTGGCCAGTACCATGGCCAGCTGGGTCACCAGACTTAAATCCTTTGGATTTTTATCTTTGAGGACACTTGAAAACCTTAGTATAGGGTTAAGGATTTTGAGCGGAATCTAGGGCGATTCCTCCATGTAGGAAGTGAGGAAGTTCCTACACTTTGATACAGAATAATAATAATGTCTTCATAGTGTATCTATAGGTTATAGAAGCATGCGAATACATATCAAGATATTATAGAAAATACGGAATTGAAAGATACAGAGCAGTAAGGTTTTGCAACATAAGAAGGCTTGTAGCGTTGTAGGAAGTCTAATCTATTCCTACAATTCGACACTAGCGCTGCGCTGCATGCTAAGTGGACGCGGAAGGAACTACTCGTATATGAATGATTGAATTAAGTCCTTCGTAAGTAGCTCCTCAACCACATGGATTATCGAAACGAAATAATCGATATTTGATCCAATCGATTGACTTGCTGACAATGTTTCTACTTTCTGCAAGACCTAATGAAGTCTCCATACGGACACGGACAATATTTCAATGTAAATAGTTTGGAGGCTGAGTTGTCGTGATTTACTCCTCTTCTTCCTTCATTAACTGCATTTCTAAATTGAATGACTATTTAACAGGGAAATTCATTGAAAAAGCAGGAGTGATCCGTGGTCTAGTGAATAGAGTGCTTGCGTAGCAGCACAGAGATCCCGGGTTCAATCCCTCTCATAACCAAAAGTTTTTTAACCAGATCACTCCCGTGTTATCGGATGGGCACGTTAAACTGTCGGTCCCGGCTCAAGTATGACAGTCGTAAGGCCCATTGACGGCTTAAATTATATATTCAGGCAGTGGGACCTTCCCGCAAGGAACTCCCCACCAACAAAAGCCATACGAATTTACCTTTTTTTTATTGAAAAAGAAGACTAATTCATCTAGTGCTCACTATCCCAGCTACAAAGTGCTTCTGCCGAACGTACCTTTTCGGCTCTTAAACGCATGAAAAAAACACTAGGAGTTCAACCATCAAAATCGACTCAATGGACTAGCTTCCCTGTGTATTGAAAAACAGTATTTCAAGAAATTGATGACGGAAGCAAAATTCTACGACTCTGTCACCAAAATGTTTGCTTCAAAGAAGGATCGACGAATCGAATTAAATTAAAAGTAGACCATGATGTGAGTAACTTATCATTTTGAGTTGTGAACTTGCATGTTGTGTTTATGTAGGCCTAAAGGTGCGTACAGATATACGCGCCGCGAACATGAGCAATAGCTTTTAATCAGCTGATGCCAAGCTTTTTATAACTATATCTTACAGTTTCTGTAAAAATACAGATATAATCAGCTGATTAAAAGTGAATTGCTCATGTTCGCGGCACGTATATTTGTATGCACCTTTATATGCCAGCATCCATACATTTGAATTTGTCTATGGCAGAAAACGTCAATGTGATCTTTTCCATTGCGACTATAATGGGGAGGGGGGTTGTAGCCCTACTTATACTTTTTGACTCCTACAAGTTCAAAAATCCACGAAGCGCCACTGAGCGGAATAGAAATGATAATCGACTCTGTCACCAAAGATACAACTATGACTATTAACAGTATAGTTGACTATGACTATTAACAGTATATTATCAGCAGACTCCTGGAATATTTGAACGGGTCCGACAATTGATGAGAAGACGTCTGAACATATGCATTCAGAACAAGGGAAGCCACTTTGAACATCATCTTTAGTGATGATCACTAAAGTGATGATAACTATCCAAGGATGGATAATTATTATCCTTTTCATGTCCTTCAGTTTCCCAGGGATGAGACCTAGTGCAATCGAATTTTTTTATCATAAACCTACTATGCTCCAAATTTCGTAAAAATCGTTAAAATCCGTTTTCGAGATCCGTTGGACATAAATAACTAGACATAAAAATAACCAGATAAATATAAAAATATACACAGAAATTTCTCACTCAATATAATAGGATACCATGTCATGTCAACAAATCAGATTATTTTGATCAAGTCGATTAAAATTTCTAGATAATATTTCTCGTGAGATAGCCTAAGCTAATTGATTTCACAGCTGAACATAATTATGTCTCTCTCACACAAGCACACGCATCTTCTGTTATAGACAGACGACGAAATTATCATCTGTTTTTCCAAGGATGAAATGTCCTTCAGCGAGTTTTCCCAGGGATAAACCTAGTGCAATCAAATTTTTATATCATAAACCTACTATGTTTCAAATTTCGTGAAAATCGTTAGAGCCGTTTTCGAGATCCGTTGGACATATACATATAGCCATATAAATAACCAAATATGTAAATAAATACAGAAATTGCTCGCTTGATATAATAAGATTATAAAAAATTGAGAGTATCCTCTGATATGTTAGAAAATTAATACAAAGATGCCAACAAGAAGAGTTTATTGCAAAATGGGTTAAAATAGATTATAATACTAAATAGATTTAGTTTCAATAATAATTCATCAATTACTGACTTTCAATCTTACTGAAATTAACATTTACTGAAAATTACTGAAAATCTTTGACATTTCACATTTTGAACAAACCAGACTCAAACTGGGAAATAAAGTTCTCTAATATTAACCTTGTTTTTGTGATATTCCATATTAATGTTCTTTATTATTTTTCTACACATCGACAAAGTTCCAATATTGGAATGGGATTGCTCCAATAAGTGAATTTGTAGAAATATGATTTTTGAACATCTATTGTGACTTGCATCCTGTGAGAATGGGCTCACAAGCGGTGATCGCGACTGCCTTGCTCCTGTTCGGTTCAATCACGCATCGTGTATCAGACGGGCACTTGACTGTAGAACAGGGATCATCTGAAATCGATAAAAATATAGAACTTTTTTCGTGATTGTCATTGTGCGACCAACTACGGCACCATAGTGTATTCATCCCAACGTGAGGGTCTCACTTTCTCTGATTTTGAAACCACCCTGAAATTTCAACCTAACCTATAAGATTAGATGAACGCAACCTAAAACGTTCTGTTTAAGTATTTTTTGCTAATCATGATACCCACATGCCCCTTAGGCTTGTGCATGGGTAATGAAGCGGATGATCATGATGATCATGATGAGAGATGAGTGGAACTACACAGATTTGGTGGGTTCTGAACCACCGGGAAGCGATTTTTCAACTCATGAATCATATTCAGAAGAGTTGGCTTAAGAGGTCACCCTTCAAATGGAAATAGCAAACACATGATTCTTAACATGAGTCGTTCCACCTGATAATTTCACCAAACAAAATATTTTTTGTTGAAATTTTCGTTATTTCGTTTAATGCACTAGAGACAAGTATGAAAAATCTGGTGTGGCGCACTCACACAACTTTCCTTGCCGTTATGAAAATTGATCAACTGAAGTTATTGTTCCCGCGCATATCAAATCTACTATTCTAAGATCTGAGACAGCTGGTGACAGAACAATAGCACTGCAGACACACGAAGTCTGCTATCTCTTCATAGTGAATGATTTAATAGAATCAACAGTTGCCAACAGTTTGCAATTGAATAATCTTATTTTCTCGCATTTCGAGCTTATCTTCAATTTTAGGTGAAAATGTTACTGAACATAAATTGTTCACACGCACACGCACACACACACACACACACACACACACACACACACACACCACACCACACACACACACACACACACACAACACACACACACACACACACACCACACACACACACACACACACACACACACACACACACACACACACACACACACACCACACACACACACACACACAGACCAATACCCAAAAACCACTTTTTTGGTCTCAGGGTACCTTGTAAATTTACGAGTATCTTCTTGCCATGGAAGTACCACTCGCAAGCATTTTCTTGTGAGTAAGAGTTTTATTAACTTCGATCTTTGCATTTACTTGACTCTTGATGATCGAGAATTAACTTGCCCTTGCCCTACTCGTCTCCATCCACTCTCTCTTGGCTATGTCGAGTGAGTAAACGTGTGTCAGCTCGGCTCCGTCTTCTAACAGATATTTCGTAGGGTTATACAGTTCAATTCACTAGATATTATACATCAAGTTATTCAGTTTCTCGAGCTAAATTCAATAGTGTAATTATATTTTTGATTAACTCACACTCTTTTTATTTATCTTGAAAAAACATTCCTAATTCTTCAGTTCACCTTCTCGCCTAGCCTATAAAAGTGTAAATCCACCTAACGGTACACGATGGTTCGACCGAACAGAGGCACGCCTAAGAATGAGGTCAATGCTCCGAAGCCAGGGCCAGCTATTTCTGGATCACTGTCTGAAGAGACCCTCCGAATTATTCGACAGCAAATCGAAGAGTCTGTCCATTGTGCTGTATCAATGGCTGTGAAGTCAATTTTGGAGGATCTTGGGGGCCGTCTGCAGGTGGCTGAGAACAGGCTGGTCGATCTTAATGGCGAGATGGACGCCCTTCGCGCCGAGCTTGCTCAACTCAAGGAGAGCTCAGACATGCGACTGGACGGTTTGGCTCAATATTCCCGGCGAAATAATATCCGCATCACTGGTGTTCCTGAGGCGAGTGACGAGGATGTGACAGCGACCACGGTGCAACTACTCAGCGACAAGCTGGGCGTTCCGATCCAGCCGGCTGACATCGACAGATGCCACCGCGTCGGTCGCCTCGCTCAACCGCGTGACAACCAAGAGCCGAGACCTCGGCAGATTCTCGTCAAGTTTATCAGTTATCAAAAGCGAAGTTCTATAATATCGAATAGGCGTCAGTTGAGTGGTACCGGTTTCTCAGTGCAAGAAGATCTCACGCGTAAGCGTCACTTGTTTTTCCGGGAAATGTGTGGAAGAGTGGGTTTCAAGAACGTCTGGAGTCGTGATGGGCGTGTTTTTTGGAGAGACAACAACAGAGTCTTCTCTGAGTTCTCTAATGGCCCTAATAATAATGCGAATTCGGATCAGCTCGGTGATAGTCATATGTAAGGTACCGTACGTAGTTTCATTGCCTACCAAGCACTGATAATTATTACTTGGTGAGTTCATCATGGAAATGATTTATTCTTAATATTTTATTGAGATTAATATTTTATACGATTATTTTATTTTATAAGAATATTTTTTTTTTTATTGGATTACTTGATTGATTTCACGCATTCTGTAATATTTAATAAATTTGCTCTGTTTAAGATTACTTAAGCCCACTGTTGTTCAGTAGTTATCTCACATCAAAGGGGGCTCAATTACGACGTCGCCTACGATTAAATTGAGATTATCGTTTAAATTTTTAATTTACCTTCCCAACTATTTGAAATAAATATTGATCTTTACTTGATTGATTTCACGCATTCTGTAATTTTTAATAAATTTGCTCTGTTTAAGATTACTTAAGACCATTGTCAGGGTACACTGTGATTTCATATATCTTCCTATAATAATATATTAATACATTACTAGTACATTACATTTCATACTAATGGATGTGAGCGTATCTGAGTTAGCACGACTGCTGGATGGTCACTCGTCTTCTCTCAGGTTCTGTCATATCAATGCTGAATCTTTACCTGGTCATTTCGATGATTTCAGCGAGACATTTTCCACTATTTTGAATTTTGATATAATAGGTGTTAGTGAATCCTGGCTTAAACCATCACTGGATTCCTGTTCTTTCAGCATTCCGGAGTATTGCGTTTTTCGTAATGATAGAGTCGGGAGGGACAGAGGTGGGGTTGCCGTGTATGTTCGCTCCTCTTTGTCACCCAAACATGTG